>NC_039261.1:27282354-27462354 GCF_003368295.1 Carassius auratus | reverse complement strand
CTCACGGTGAACCAGGAGCGAAGACATTTTTCTTCAGTCCCTCTCCCTCCTTCATTGTCTATCGAATTCTGTCTATCTCCCACTCGCTCTCACACATCACTTTAAGTATGCGGATGTTATATGCGCAGTTCCTCAAATAAGGCAAGCAAAAACATATAAAAAACAATATTTTACGTTTTGTGTGCCTCAAAGATAAAATAAAACAGCGTTGTTGGTAATGATAACTACAGTGCTGATGAGCAGTGGTGATGCTTGAAAATGATCATGATTAATAATTACTCAGTTTTATAAGATTTCCAGTCACAAAATAGCCAGTTGGTCAAAATGTACAGAAATATTAACAAATTATCTATATTGAGCGTATAAAATAATATTTTTACAGAGGGAAGACAGACAGATAGATAGATGTCAAACTTTTAAGTAATTCTGGCTTGGGGTCGGATTTGTGCATCAACGTCTACCAAAAAGTCCTGTGAATTGCGTAGTTGATACTAGAAAAACTGACAAAAATCAAAAACATCTTTAAAATCATTATTCAATGCATAAATACAAAGGGCAGAGAACGTTACAGTATAGGAAGTAAGCAATTAACAGTCAGAGAGCAATGCCCCCTATACCACCCATCTGCCGGACAAGCAGGTCTTCACAGTACAAGCCCCAATTAACGCAGTTGGAACTTGAATGTGTTTATGTTCTGCTTATTGTTTCACTGAGGGCCTAAAGAAAAATGTCTCTAAACAGCACATAAACTCGAAACAAACAAACTCAAACTTACCAAGAGCTGACCATCGTCCACCCGAGTGAATCCGGTCGACGTGTTTCCACTCCATAGCAATCTGGTTTGTTAGAAGCAGTAGTGGATGCAGTCAATGAACACCTCCACGGTCTGCGGAGAAAGAGACCGAAGCTCCACGTCAGTGCGATTAAACTTTATATGCGATATTGTGTCGACTCCCCAAAACCATAAAACTGACTTTAATTGCCACCACGTGACTGTTTTATGGCCAGTGAGCCTATCTGCCGTCTCACTCCGGGCGAATTTTACGATCTAACTCGTGGACCAAACCTCATTATTTATCTCACGCCAATGTCACAGATCCAGAGTGGTAAAGGGTCTAGTAAAGTTTGCCGCTAAAAACCCTGTCCAGATTCCTAAAGAAGAGAAGAGTGCGAGACACTGGGCGTGGACGCATACTCATAGTTGAAAAGTTGGCAAGGGGGACCATAAGTGCCCTTTCCACATCGGTGGAGTAAAGTGGTGATTATAGTGCGTCTCATACCTGTTGAACTACTCAAACAAACTTTTACAGAAATGGAGGACGTTATTCTAAACTATCTAGATTCTTAATGCCTTGGATAACATTGTATACAAGTTTCCCAAAGTGGAATATCCTAAGGTATTTAGAAGTTTTATGTATATACTCAACCTCACAAAAATAATCAAATTACATTTGACTTCTACGTCTGTTACTTGCACACACAAAAAAACACCTGACAAATCACCGAGATCTAATTTTTAAAGTAAAAACTTTATTCCAGTTGGCATTCAAATTTCACGAGAAGGAAAATAAAGAATTAGCTTTTACCCTAACATTTCAAAACGTACAACACTCAAACATACTCAAGTAGAAAAATGACGACATGACAAATATGCGGACAAGTCTGAACGGAACGATTTTATCAATACACGAAGATGACAGTACAACACGAACAAAACAGGTCTTCTACTTCAGCTTCACAACAAATAAAATACAATCGATATTTGATATCGAATCGAAATAAATACAACAGTTCATATTTACAAAACAAAAGGCAAAAACTAACAACAAAAACATTAAGTTATGCTTCATTTAGTAACAGTCCAATACTTTTACAGGTTGGCTTATCTAATATACACCTTTCAGAAACTTAAAAAAAAAAAGATTTCGTCATAACGTGTTATATTAATTTACACCTTCATGTAGCTTTTCTAAGACAATGCATAGATCTTTCCACATACGCAACATTACATGAAAACACAGAGAGGAAGTGTTTGTTTCATTTTTTTTCTGACCAAGGACGCAACGCAGGGCGTTCACTCTCTCAAGACCAGTGGAAAGTTATTTTGTAAAATGGGTAAAGTCTTCATCCCCTTGTCGAACACACACTTACAATAAGGAATCAGACGCGCACACACACCTATTCAAATACTAACAGATTTGATTTATATATGCACATATACAATACACATTTTTACGGCCGGTATCCGCTTCCTGCAGCCGCCATATTCATACTCTTCAACTTGTTGTCCTTTTTCCATTTCATTCTCCGGTTTTGAAACCATATTTTGATTTGTCTCTCTGAGAGACAGAGCGTGTGTGCAATCTCAATTCGTCGGCGACGTGTCAGGTACCGGTTGAAGTGGAACTCCTTCTCAAGCTCAAGTGTCTGGTAGCGTGTGTAGGCTGTCCTGGGCCTTTTCCCCTCTGGTCCGGCCAAACTGTCTGTTATACACAAAAGTGTGACATTGACATTTTTAGAAATTTTAATGCACAATAATACATAATGAATGACACAAAACATGGCTGAAAGGATAAGCATCAACCTCAATGCATGCGTGACATTCTCAGGGACAGAAAGCATGAAATTAAATTCAGGTAATTTCCTTAAATTATCTCAAATTAAGTCAGTTTTATTCAGTTAATTTAATAGCACTGACAATTCATTACTGGGTAATCGACAAGTCAATTAATATTATAATTCAATCATTTCATATTTATAAAAGAAAATCCATTTAATTTTTACTAGACATGGTGTCTATAAAATAGGACAGCATGCTGGCTGAGACATATTTCTATGTAACAGTCTAAAACCACAGTAAACTAACTGTATTTGCATTAAACGTTCCCAGCTGACTTTGAGTAACATTTGACGGGCCATTCACACCCAAACCACAACACTCAGAACACAAACAGAAAACTCAATGTTTGAAGTTTACCATGACTTATATGAAGTTTTCGCATCCATGGATAAATCTGCGGTGCCTCGGATGTATTCTGTGAAGCTGTCTGCGAACTTCCCGGTGGTTTTTCTTCCTCCATATTGCCGGACGCTTTAGAGGCGTCCTCGCGACTGAGAACCGTACCTACGCTGTTGGTCGTAGAACCAGCGGTGCTCGGTAGTGAGGTTTTCAGAGCGCGGTGTGACTGCTCGCTGACAGGAGATTTGGCTAAGGATGAGCACGGGAGAGGGTCAGAGGACGGCTCAGCGCTGCTCGCGGTAACCGGTTGATTGTACCGGACAGGCGTCGCAGTTGGACTGTCTGTGTAGCTTTGAGTTCGCTCACCGGATGAGAGAAAGTGTCCGGTGGTAGAGCGCCCGGTGCTGAGATCCATTCCATTGTAGCCAAAAGCATACCTGCCCGAATGCATGCCCGTAGAATCTCGGCATTGGTCGCTAGAGCTGTGATCTCCATAGTTATGCAAGGGATAGTCCGCGCCATTTGGATAGCGACCGCAAAATGAGTTCACAAAATAAGAGCTCATTTGTTGACAATTACCTTATAATAATTTTTAGTTACTACAGGTACCTTTATGGAAATAACAATTCTGCCGTGTGTTTTTGATTTGTGTCTCTTGATGGTTTTGAGCTTCTATTGCACCCTTGCACAATTTATGATGAAATATGGAAATGAGTGAGACACAGACTTAATGCTCCCTTACGTAGGCTCCCAAATATGGGGTACGGCTTAGAGTCACGTGTTTTTGTTGACCAGTCGTAAATCCTATTCTATGACCTCCAGCGGTAAACTCACGCGTAAGCAGGAAATCAGGGTGGAATTGTTTGGACACGGGAGCGCGCAACAAAAGTTTCACCGAACTAGCTGTTGTGTGCCATGCAAGATTGTAGTGGCGCGCCACCCTCTGGTTAGAGGCGTGACTGCCTAAACCATCAGACTTGAAGCGAGCACGCGATGGGGTCATTCAGAGGGTAACGACTCCACGGTAGAAAAATTGTATCTGCTGAAACAATGCGCCGTGACCTGCACACAAAACAAGCCCACTAGAATGTATAATGGATTTACTAGATTCACAAACACGCAAGGTTTGTGAGGTTTGAAATAATCGTCAACATGAACACGACAAAAAAAAAAAAAAAAAAAAGGTCTGAGTATTGGATGTCTAATACGCCTCATAATTCCTCAATTTCAAAATCCATATTTGGTATAAAACAGGACATTTGTTGTAGTTAATTATGATTTAGTTCGACCAATTCTAAATATTTATGTATTTAAAAAGAAACAATTCAGGAGACGATGTAGACAACATAAAAGACTTGGCCTATTTCGAACAAACTGGACTAGATCGTTTAGTTGTTAATTAGGCCACTGTTTTTAAGAGCAGTTTTTAAGTAAAAAATGTCTCTGAATACTAATATATATATATATTTTAAGTGTATATATTTCACACAGTTCACTGTGTTTTTTCCCGTTTCCTTGACGAACTGACGAGCAGGAAAAAAACATCAAGCATCTTATGATTTTGAAAAGAGCTACGTGGTGACAAAAAAGTAGCTGGTCCTTAGTCAAACACATTTCAATGGAGACGCTTTTTATAACATTGTAACCTATACTATATGTAGAGACGTTCATTCATTAACGATTTAAATTAAGGAGTAGGCCTACACTGTATAAAGTGCACTGGTAAAAAAATCAGCTTTACAACAATTAGTTTTTTCCGCATACTAAATTTAGGTCTACTTTGATAAACTAACAAACATCTAGCCTAATTGAAGTTGAAGTAGGCTAGATATTGATAAAATAGCCTACCAATATAACAATATTGCAAACAGGCTACATTAATGAACATATAGTATGAATAAAACAAATTGTACTAAAATTGAATTCACTGAGTCCAGGAGATAGGAGCTATTTTCGGCCTCAGTTCAGCACCTTAAGACAACAGCTCCGATGTCGAACAGTCTACTTGACTGACCGCGCCCATCTAAAATGCACAAACGCACAAAGATAGTCGAGGAGCGTGACAGCGTGAAAGAAAAGCCAATTCATTACCTAAAAACCAGAAATTGTTGTTTTTAACTGAACTGCGGATTTAAGATACAGAGATCGTCCCATTTTGCTTTCTGCCTCTCTAGAGTTCCAGCTAGGCTTAGTGAAATATGGTGCAAAAACGTTAAATCAATATTATATATATATCAATTTACACACACACACGTTTTGTTTGTAAAAAAAAAATCCCATGGGTTCATCCCATAGGCGTAATGGTTTTAATTCTGCACAAACTGTATATTCTATGGCCCTACACCAACCCTACACCTAACCCTCACAATAGGCTATATATATATATATATATATATATATATATATATATATATATATATATATATATATATATATATATATATGTATATATGTATATATATATAGAATGAGTGAAATAGTCTACACAAACAATGCATTCCATTAGATTAAACACAAATGATAATGGAAAATTAACCTTCACATTTTCAGAAATTCAGCATGCAATGACTGTTGCAAAAGCAAGAGCTCTCTCTACACTTTCTGGTATGCAGATGTTTCAAACAACCAAGTCCATTTTCTGTATAATGTCATTGTTATGAAAAGTAAAAAAGGACCTGGAATCTATAGGATCTGGAACGATTCCTTTTCATTTCACTTCACATTCCAGCATCTGTTACATTGATAGGATAGCTTGCCTTGAACAAACGAACATAAACCTGCTTTTGCAGTCAGCAAAGTGGTAGGTCACCACCTAGTGGTGGTTTTGATGTATCGCCATTTACCTCGTAGTTCACAGAAGATACAAAATTATGCCAAGCTGTTATATTGACCTCTTTTGTATTTTTAGATTTTATTTAGGCTATAAATTAAACTTCCTATAGGACTTCTTTCCCTGATAACGATAGACGTTAGATCTGAAGAGCGTTCTAGAAGAATTCTACACTTTGTTTGCTGAAACCAGAAGTAAAATGACATTTCATTTTCAAAACTTTGAATATAATAAATTTAAACTCACATTGTAAAAACTACCTCATGTTGTACATATATAGCCGATATAGGCTAGTTTTTAATAAGTTTAGGTGTAATTTTGCAGTTGCCCTGCAGGTGACTGCATGTCTGTCTCTTTGTGCACTCGTAGTATTAGCTATTTTCAAGTTCTAATATATGAAGCTTTAAGGAAAAATAATATTTGAAGCAGCGTTTCAATTAAGCGATCTACATAACCATATAAACATATTATTATTAGGCAATAGACCTATTATTATTAGGCAATAGACCTATTATTATTAGGCAATGTGAAACACGGACCACCACAGCTCTTGCCTTAACGCAAGTGTGATGCACTGAATACTTAGGATACTTGAATATCAAATTCAACAAACTGTTAGGATATATAGACATACTCAATTGAACAACCTTCTCACAGAGGTAGCCTACTTCTTCAAATACAAATAGCCTACTGTTTTGCTAATGCAAAAAAAAAAAAAAAAAAAGGAATATACTAAGTTTTACTAATCAGCAAGTTGCTTTTATCAAGACATGACCAATATTTGAAACGTTTAGATGCATTAGTCATAAGACATAACCTACACAGTTTATAAGGGCACAATAGTAGACTTGGACAATAAATAAAACAGCAGCAACAACAAACACGACGACTACCTCTCCATCCAGTACGACAAACAAACAAACAAACCTCTTTTTAATTGAAAAAATGTCTGCAGTATTACATGACATCAAAGATGTTCGACAGTAGCCCATTCAAAACAAACAGATTGCTTACCATTCAGTGTGTCTGTCGGTCGACGAAAGCAAGAAACAGAGAGCAAAAAATACTTCACAGCTCTTCGGAAAGCTTCTTTATCATCTCATAGTGTGCCAAACAAGATGAGCAGTTCTCTCTTTACTGTCAGCCAATGCAATGCTAAATTCAATGGTAGCGAATGTAGAATATTACCTTTAAATTAAAAGACAATTAATGACCGAAATTTTGGAAAGGCGGAGGTAAAAGAAGGCTAGACAAAGCAAGGTCAGGAGAAGAATGCAGCTCTATTTTGGGTAGGGATGCATACAAAAAAGTAAACGTTCATGTGGCCTTAAAACACGTGACCAACTGGTAGCCAATAGGAGCGAGCGGCAGCTCATAAAGTTGTACGGCAAAGTAGTAAATTTTCATAAACTACAACAGATTTATAGCTTCTCTAGGGAAGAGGACAGAGGTGGGGGCTGGTAAAGCAATGTTTGCAGCCAGGCGCCATTTTACAAAGGATGAGCTCATTGAAAAAGTAACTATAGATTTATCCGAATTACATTTAAACAGGCCCAACTAAACATTATTAACATCAGTTGTTGAATTGTTATTATACTGCTAATAATGTAACCCCATAAACACCGACTTAAATCAATATAGTATTGCTTAAATATAGTTAATTATAATAGGTTAATAATAAAAGTCTCCATATATATATATATATATATATATATATATATATATATATATATATATATATATATATATATATATATATATATATATATATATACTAAAAATAATTAAACATTTTTATCAGAGAAACGGACCACAATATTGACAAACGGTTTTACTTTAAAACGTAGGCCTATGTTTAACACTTACAATCTAAGTCAACTAAAGATAAAATATTTTATATTATTTAGTTGTAAAGCTGTCATTATACGACCAATGTTCTTTGTGCCCACATTACCACTGTGGGTGTTTTTATATGTTCCCAGAATTTAGTGACTTCATACTAATTCTAATGAAGCAATAAATATAGGCTAATATTGCCATTTGAATTATGCTACATGTTCACATTATAACATCTAAATAGTGTAAATATACATAGCCTACTAGTTTTCACATTAGTTTGACATTAGTTTTCACATCCATGGCTTTGTGACAAATAATCTACAGGAAGTCAGCCCCATATGCAAAAAAAAAAAAAAAACGTAGGCCCTATTTTTTTTTTATTTTTTTTTTAAGTAAATAAATGTTACGTGAATCGCGACTATTTACAAGCTGTTTTACTTGGTATAGGCGAATGCTTGGAAATGTTTAAAGTATTCAAGGGAATTCATTATATGTAGCACACAAGCCACCCAATAATATCAGTTTTGTGCTTTACTACAAAGTCTCAGCCTTAATGTTATGATAAAATCAAATGTCTTTTACGCTCTTTAATTTGTAGTGAGATCATTCGCCTCAGTTCAAGCTGCATATGAATCAATGATATTTTCCTCTTTAGGCTAATATTTGCAGCGCGATTATGGGTGGAACTTTCACATTAACTTCACCCAATAAAACATTATTTCATTATCGTACTTTTGATTTCATTCTTGAAATGTCATGACGGAAATCTTATTTATTTAATTATTTTTAAATGTGGCACAAAAATGCTGCTGCATTTTTTTGTCACAGCGCCTGAATAAATAAATGAATAACTAACTATAAATAAATAAATAAATAAATGGGAGGGGATATTTTTTTTATGTGTTAATAAACTAATGTTCAATGTTGCAAAAATTAAATTGACAAACCTGACTCCAATCTCCTCATTGGAAGTGCCTTAGAAAGGCATCTTTACAGATTACATAATGAAAGAGTTTTTGTTTTCGATTTAAATATTTCGTTTTAAAATCGTAATTTAAAGCATTTTATAGATACATTTATCATGTCTGTGAAGCGCTTTTGCTCAAGACCAAGACAAAAGAAAGCACAACCGGTTTCTTTTCCTTATTTTACAAAAGCACAAGGTGTTGATAGTGCACACAAATAGAAGTGGACCCTTTCAGTTCCGTATGATGTTATACTCTTACCTTTATGGGAAAGAAAACATTTTTAAGTTTCCTGTTATTAATTTTTTTTTTTTAAAAAAAGCTCTCGTTCCCAGAACTTTTATTTTTATTTTTTTATGGTTTGTTTTTAGTTAGCCAGGAAGGTTTAACGGAAATAGAACAGTAGCTTTTGGTTTTTAGAACATTATTCTAACCTTTCCCTAACATTATTATAACATTTCTCTATCCTCTTTAGTATTATCACCCTGCCTGTATGTCAGTAATCATCCAGCACACCGACCTAGTAGGCTATAGTATAGTTTTTGGTTCCTGTTTGGTTACTAACAATAGGGAAAAGTTCTTTTTAGGTTTTTTTGCAACCATAAAATAACGTTCCCAGAACGTTGCCAGAGTTGTTATTTTTAAAACAACCTAAAAATAACTTCGTTACGTTCCCTAATGGTTAGTTTTAGGTTAGTTTTTGAAAAACTATATTTCCAGCGAAAACGTTGCAGATGTTTTTGTGTAACGATATACATAGCCCTGAAATAAAAATTGTTAATTTATCATTTGAAAGCAGGATTAAGCATAGAGTGAAAACAGAAATCATTAGGCCTTCATGGGTTTGTTTCATCTTCATTTAAGCTACTGCGCGCCTCTGATTTGCAGGCGCTGCTCCAGCTGTAGAAACTGTAGCTACACTTCGGTGGTAAGAAATGAATGTACTGATATCCTACTTTAAGACTTTTATTCTATTTTAATATTTGCAAAAAACCTAATATTTTATAAACCATAGCCTACATTGTGTGAAGTCATTTTTATTTGGTGATGACGAAAAAATCTGGCTATTGGCCTACCCCCTAATGGACGGATCTTATTTAATCTTATATGTGATAGTTGATGTGCTCTGATTATTTTTATTAATTAAATAATTTATTAAAAACAAGATGTTTTGTACAAATAAGGCGTTCATACGGATAATTCCATAACATTAGGTTAAGGTTGTGTGTTTGCTGGGTATGATGAAGGTGGCGTCAGCACCAAAACAAGCTTCAGAAACGCCCTCCATCACGCGCCGACACCGACGCCCCGTGTGAATGTACCGTAATGAACGTATCCTAAGTCTCAAGGTATTTATGCATTTCTTCATAAACTACACGATTGCTTCTAGAAGAGACGTGCTGTGACGTTTTATTAATTAGGGCGACGTCACTGCTCATCATGACTAGTTAAAATCAATCTTAGATTTGTATTAATTAATTTATTATATTATGAAAGCTTATATGACTTTGAGCTCGTAGACCTTGTTCAGCAGTTACAAGAATACAATATACACCGAGTAATTAATTACTATAGAGCCGAGACATTAAAACGTTTACGACTTCACACATGCATGAAGAGCTGCATCAGTAGTTTAAAAGGATGTAGGCCTAGTTGCAGGACACGTCTCTGTAGCCTCTGACACTAGATACACAACAAGCTGTTTCAAATAAACGTAAAAGTCATACCTTAATTCCCATTTGAAGATTCAAAGTCGGGAGGTTTTGTCCGTTCATGCTTGCTATATGAATTTGGGGCGGGAGATGTCCAAGTCCTTTCTAAAGCCCCGATGATCCGCATCTTGACCGCGTCACGTGTAAGCAATATTTTAGAAACAGTCATTTCCTCCTGTAGTTTCCTACACACATTGTACGCAAAGCCACAATTTTTGGCCAGTGCTGAAGATCAGTGAGTGAGTGCTCGCTGCATATGACCAAGACATTCCAGTTTAATTCTATTTCATATTCTTTGTCATCCTGCTGAGTTGTCGTGCAGGAATCCTCGGTGTCGTTTTTACGAGCCAGGGTGATATACAATCCCATTATAGCCGGAGTTCATATTAAATCCCACTTCTCTGGCATTGGGCCCATGAAGTCACATGGTCACTCCGCAAGCACGTTAGCAGACGTTGGTATTGCTTTAGCTTTTTCATCAGCTTTTAAGAACAGTAATTCTTTTTTGTTAAAGAATAGAGGCTACTGGACGTTAAACAAAATCTTATGTAAGGAACATTATTAGACTAACTCTGTCACATCCAGTTTCCGAATAAAACACAGGGTAGTCCTAATTATTGAAAGTAGGCCTACATTTAGGCCATTTTAAATTAAGAGATTTAAAAAATAAAAAATAAATATATATATATATATATATATATATATATATATATATATATATATATAGCCTATATATATATACTCAAAAATAGTTTACATTTTTAAATTTAATAAATTTATATATTCGTGTTTTTTTGTTTAGCTTAAAGATGTTTACATTGATAAATCAGATTTAGATATACTCTAAAAGCGCTGGGTCGAGTCGGTTATTTACACAGGACAGCACTGAAGTTAAGGCTTTATATTTTTTTCGACGTCACTTTACCAACATGAATATAAACATGGGTTTCCATATAGGCATATTAGCCTATTTTTTTCCCCAGTCCGCCCAACTGATACCAGTAGTATTTTCACAGATGCCAGTGCATTTTTTTTTTTTTATTTCATTAAATGTTATTATTATTTTATGGACTTTAAATAAATGTGTCTGTCTTGTTACTAAGTTAAGATTTCCATTACCATTTAGTAGCTAAGTGTAATTTTGGGTATGCATAATTAAACCCACTATTAATTAATTTGCACATTTTGTATAATTCATTGCTGGGTTAGTATTGATCCAACACGAGTTCTTTATAGAATTTCCCCAGTTGCGGAATTAGGCTACAAATTTTTTTGCGGGTCAGTTTTTAAAACAGCGATTTACATCATAAAACGTCATAAGAATACATCGACTTCACTCACTCCACACACACACATATAGCTATATGTATTATGCATTTAGCAGACGCTTTTATCCAAAGCGACTTACATAGCATTCAGGCTAACAATTTTTCCTAACGTGTTCCCTGGGATACGAACCCCCCAACCTTGGCTTGCTAAACCAATGCTCTACCACTTGAGCTTAATGCTACTTTAATGCACACAACTAATTTAACTTAACTAATTTAAATTCGAGACCGTTATAGCTATAAACCAGACATGACTTCAATTATTTTGCTTCAGGGTTAAAACGTACATTGTAGCTAATTATTGCTTTACATCTAACAATGGTTTGATAATGAAAGAAAAAGAAGGAACAGGAGGCATAAAGATTATTAATTATTTAATTATTATTATTATTTGTCATTTCAGACAAAAATTTAACTAATGAAGACTTAGAAAGCGGGAACAAATTAGCTATCGGAAATACGTGCAGAGACATTCAAACAGAGTCGCGATTTTTAGGTTTTACTGACATCAAGTGGTCAGACTGTATAACAACGCAGATAACTACTTTTCCGACAGTGTGGTTTAGAAGTCCACGATAAAACAATGTGTTATGGGCATTTGTGCAAATGAAACCAAGAATATGAATGATTTTTATTAATTTAATCGATATTGCTTTAAAGCTTCTGTAAATTTTGCACCGACACCTTCATTTCGTCGTGTAAGTCAAATTGCAATCAGAAGCCAATAAAAATAGATTATTTCCGCTGTCTTTTTGTGCACGTAATCGAGTCTCTCTGAAAGCGAAGGGTGAGTGAAGAAAAAAAAAACACCTCTCCAAATGGGTGTCGAGCCTCTGAAAACGGTCTAATTGTGCCTGGACGGTCATAAAGCCATTGAAACAGGAATGCCAGTGTCTGTTGCCGTGTCTGCTATTCATTGCCTTGTCTCCGTGGTGAGGACTTTCAAGTCAAAGTCCCCCGCAATACCTGTGCCACTTATGCAAGTAGGTTATATACAATAATATAGCCGTATATAATATAAAACAATCATATTTACATTTCAATGTTTGTATGTTTTAACAGACATCACGTTGAGCAAAAGCATCTCATCATGGATGTAAATACTATATCTGCTTTTTTTATTTCCACAGATTCGAATGCATGCGTTGCTCATTGGCCCCAGCTGTCGAGTCCTATAATATCTCTGTTGTGTTGCTTTCTCTCGCCTCGCAGCGCTTTGCACACCATAAACGGTTATAGCAGTAATTGTCTTTTATGACAGCATGCAGCCAACAACCTCATCTGCCAGACGGTCTACGGGCCAGAGTACAAACTCGCCCAGCGTAACCTGGCCTCAGAACACATTCCTCAGGTCTGCCATCTCCTGGTATGGGTAAAATAAATTATTGTTTTTATAAGAGTGAAACAATTTTTTTTTATTTACATCTAAGGATGTTTTACGCTCTTTTTGTAAAATAGCGACTGCAATTCGATATGTTAATAGCCTTAAATTAAACCAATGTAGAAAAAATATATATAAAATAACAAAAACAACAATTTTACAGAAATGTAAATTAAATATTTATTTTTCCATGATGAAAATACAACTCTATGAAAAGCATGGAAATTACAAGATATTCACACACTCACAGAATTAGGCTAAATGTTTACATACACGTAATTTAATACATCGTTCTCAACTTAATTGTTATTTAAAAGGTCACGAGGACTAGGGAATTTAAGGGAGACTTTTTTGAAGACATTAAATACTTGTATTATTCAATAAATAAAATCACAAATTACATCTGAAAAATGTAAGCAAACAAAACAAAAACTAAGTAAACTAACAATATGAGATGGCCAACAGACCATGAGGTATTTGAAAAGTTGCCTACAGTGTTTACTACTTTTTTTTTTTACTTGGCCTATTCCCTGAAGTTCACGTACTTCACCCAATATCACATCGGCTGATAATGGCGTGAACATTTTGGTCGATTCAAAACAAATAGGTAGGCTAAAGTGACTAGGTGTTGTAGTCACAATTGTCAATACAAAACAATTTCTAAGGACAAATACAAAAACGAAATAATTTCTAAGAGTACATGATATCATATCTCCTCAAGTATATTAACTGAAACCTGGAAACACAGAACCGAACATAGAAAACTCTAAATGTGCGGCCCGAAACACACACTGATAATGCTGACAACTGAAGAGGAACAGTAAATATTTCAGACATGTTCATTATTTACTAATAAATTTGGTCCAAGTGAAATACATAATTTTAAATACTGCGTCAGCGAGTATTTAAACATAGGCGACGTCTGAAAAATAGAGTTGTGTCGTATTTATAAAAATCGGAACCACTTATGACAAACAAATAGCCTAATCCATTTTATCGAAGTACTGGATCCCAAAGTAGGCTACTGTTCCTTTAAGAAATGCTTGAATAACACAATACATTTTTTATTTCAGGGATGGATCTTCACACATCCTCACCTACACGACTTGCATCTTAGTCGTCCTCCTTATATCTTGGTTTAATTTTTTCATCTTCATCCTGCGGTTTTGGAACCAAATTTTGACCTGCCTCTCCGTGAGGTTCAGAACACGGGCGACCTCGTACCGCCGGTCGCGCGTGAGGTAACTGTTAAATAAAAACTCTTTTTCCAGCTCAAGGATCTGGTGCTTAGTATAAGGGCATCGTTTTTTACGCGTCGAGCTCGCGTGTAGCCAGTTGGACACAGGATTGTCTGGGGAAAGGTAGAGGGAAGGGATTAAGGGAATGAGGGTTTCGAAATCAAAAGCGAGTAGAGAATGATTTTAACACAATATCCTATATATATAAAATCCAGACCATGGTATAAATTAAATTATTTAAGCATTTAACTAGAATGAGAATGATGTTAAAACGCAGGCATTTATCAATAGTGCTTAATATAGCTACATTTTATATAATTGTACTCCTAATTCCCACCATTTGGCCAGCCTTACCTGGATGAGCGCCCGGTTTCTCCTCTACATCGCCTCCCTTGTCAGCAGTCCGGCCTGATACGGTCTCAGTCTCGGTAGAACATCCTCCGTTAGTGAAGACTCCAGAAGGGAGTACGGAATGTGAACTGGCCTCTGTGTCGTTATCATTCGTTTTATTTGTATCAGGTTTGGCATGATAGTGCTGATGGATCGTCGGTACCTCAGTTAGTGGCAGCCCACATGCAGAGTCCAAAAGCCAAGACTGCACGTAATCCCCAGCTACTGGTGGTTGCGTATGCGGCTGATACACTGACGGTACACCTCTGGAGTAATGCGTTGGGATGTGGCCCCAACCCGAGCCACCATAAACGGGTTGCTTTGCCGGGAATATGCAGGGACCGAGCTCTGCACGGTCTGTCGGTAGAACGGAGGGCCTGTGCTGACTGGGTCCTGAACCTGAGAAGAAACTATTCTCCTCGTTGTCCGGCATAAAAAGAGAGTCAACATAATATCCTGTCAGAGCTCCGGATGTCGACATGGCCGGGACGCACTCTCGTAAATACACACACATAAAAACACACACACACACATACAGTAACACGCTCACAAAATAACAATCTGTGAAAATGAGGAGGCAACTTTCCCCTCACAAAACACCATTCAGCTAATAAGTTGAGAGCAACTGCCATTTGATTGGTTAAAGTGCACACGTGACCATTGGAACAAAAAAAGAAAAAGAAATGTAAGGAATTTCTGTAGGCTTAAAAAAGTGTTTTGCTTTTAATCCTCTCCTGTAAATACAAACATCGAGCTACATTAAGAAATAAATATGGGCATGTTTACAAATTGTAACAAAACACACACACACATACATATATATACATATATAGTATATATACTCTGAATTTGTTTAGTTTCAAGATTTAAAGCACAATACCAAGGTTTGTTATTTACAAAATGTCATGCATTCAATCCTTTCTGCAGATAAACATCATGGACAGGAGTCAGAAATGCATGTATTCAAACTGTATCTATACGACAAATCGAGAAGAATTTGATATGGAACGGCTTGTTTCATATACTGCACATAATATGTGTTCTACTTGTTAGCTGTGCGGTTTTGGTTTTGATATTCTAACCATTAAGATAAAATAGCAGTACAGTGTACATGACGACTTGGAATCACATGGGAAGCTATACCGTGGTCAGCTACATTTTCACTTCATGGTTAGCAGCAAGCGGCTACTGCTTGTATATTACCAATATCAGTAGCATCCCAGTAGAAAAGCATGTTCTTTAGGATATAAAGACTAGTTTATTTTCCAGAATATACTGTATTTTCGCATTTATTGCAGAAGAATTGGTCCAAAATATATATAGCTACGTCGCAGCAAAACAGAAGATTCAAATGTCTCAAAGTATTAATTCCACAAAAAAAAAAATATGATTTGTAATTTGTACAATTTGTAAATTGTATATTAATCTGCTCAGTCGAAAAGACTACATCAAAATAGCTATGACATTCAAAGTGACTTGGTACAGAATAAAAAGCGCCAATTAAATAGGCTATTAAAGTCGCCTTAACACGAATACTATTAGAAATAACAGAATATAGCAAATTAGCCTACTAATTTACCTAATTATTATTATTGATAATTATTATTATTATAAATGTTATGTTGTACGCTTTATTCGGCAATCATTTGCCATAAATGGATTCCATTTATGTATCGTTTTGATATAAATTATGTTTGCAAAAAAAGACTTTTCCTATAATATATGTAGCCTAGACTAACGGAAATGAAAGCAAAATAAAATTAATTAAAATTAATCTCAAGTAAAAACAAGTAAATAGCATTAACAATTTTAGTCAGGTTTATTTTCATCTGACATTTACAGACAAGAAGATATAAAGCACAACTGCTCAGTAAAGTAGTCTCGTTCAACAACGAAAAATGTGTTTTTAAATAATTAAATAATTGTTCACTCTGTTTAATAATCCATCAGTCATTATCAGAAGGATTTTACTATTTTACAGCAGGAACAGCTTAAAAAAAAAAAGAAGAAGAGAGAGACGGAAACAGTATGGCCCTTTTGAGGCCGTAAACTGCACCAGGGTGTTTGTTAACACAACCAAGTTTTACTGTAGGCGTTATTCATGCTTTTTAGGCACAAACAAATTCGCTTTAGCTGTACTGGAGAGCCACCATAAAGCCAATCTTTTCTTTTGTGTTCAGCCACTTCTTACGGCGCCAGGCGGAAGCTGGGAACGCAATTTCTCGAGCTCAGTGACACGCCACCGAGGTTGTTGTTGCTTACAGCAGACAAGACTCGATTGCCGTGTATTGGACGTAACCGAGGCCTTGTCTGACTACACGGAGTTTAACAAATCAGTGTCTACATTCAGTCCGAGAAATGAAAATATCAAACAACTTATACGGCGATTGTGTTAAAAATACAATTTCTGAAATAATAATGAATACTTTTTTAATATAGCTATATATGAGAACAAAAAATATTTGGGATTGCTTCGATGTCCACTAGGTGAAAAATAAGTAGATCTTGGATTACGGACGAGTGGAACTGGGGCAATTAAGACAGTTTCATGTTGCTGAGTTTAAATATACAATCCCAACAACATGAAACTACCTAAACCACTCAACAGTCTGCTTTCGACTCTTCAGACAAAACAACTGCTATCAAAACAAATCGTCCGCATTACCTTTCATCTAATCTTTAATATGCATTTTCTATCAAACAACATGCATTTTTGTAACAGCCAAGCCTTTCGGAAGTCATATCACTATCATTCATATCAGAATATAATGTTACCTGTGTTAATTTGATTTAAATGAAACTCGTTTCCATCGCCTGAAATCCGGACGTCTTCTTTCTTGCCTCCTTCCAGTCTGTACTGATGGTAGTCACTGAGAAAAGTGAGCCTCATAAAGTAGCCAGCAATAAAATGCCACAAAAGCAGACAAAACTCGTCATAATACCACAGTGTCTGTACATGTTGTTGCCCCTTCGCTGAAGTATGCTTATTGTATATTTCTGTAATGTAAATTTCACTGCAAAACGAAGTTAGATTTAAAAAAAAATATAGAACATAATAGGCTACAAATTTACAACACTACCTTTTCACAGCATAACTCAACAAAGGTCATGTAAGCACAAATGCAAAATATACACACTGGAAACCAACATTATTGGTTTAAGTTTGGACACATACACAAGCACATTCTTTATCCGGTGCTAGAACACTAAATCATTAGTTTTTCTGTTTCGTCGCACAGAGGTTTCATACTTCGTAGTTCAAGGTAGTTTTAATTTAAAGATTAGATAGATAGATAGATAGATAGATAGATAGATAGATAGATAGATAGATAGATAGATAGATCTACACGCATCGCCTTTGCAAGTAGCTTATATGCTGAAGGGCTACATAGCCAGGAGATCTGTATAAAAAATAAATTGTATTCAATAAATAATTTAATTTTCATAATTCTTGAATATTGCGTATTAGGGTTAAAAGAATAAAGAAAAATCAACAGCCTGCATACAATTGTTATTTTAAAAAAAGTTATAAATGGCAACATAATCAAGGTGGTCAACTGTTTCTTTTGCACAATGTTAACATTATAAACACAGCCTACCAGACATGGAATGGCAAGAATAAAGCGAAATCATTCTGAACGAAAATTAGGAAACAATGTGTATAAAATTATACTGTATATATAAACATATGGCATAGAATAAAGCCATCATTAAAAAATAAAAATCCTAATCGTGACAGACTTCGAGGATTATTTCTGATTATTTTTGACTTGCCTGTCAGATGCACACTGTGGCTGATTTCTAGGCGGCGCTGCTGAGTCATGTACATCTTGTAGAATGTAAAGGTTATACTTCTCCAGCTCTAAGGCTTGTTGTTTGGTGTAAGGACAGCGCTTCTTCCGGAAAGTCTTCCGTTTGCCAGTTTGCTGAACAGTATCAGGATAGCACATGTAGGCTATGAGTAAAGCGAGTGACAGCAAAATTGGGCTGCATAATAAAATAGTTTTATGGTCCATAATTAAAAGCGGTGTTGTTTCAGACGTTTGGTTTCAAAAAACACAAAGTAACAATATTTGAGATCACTGTCTGAAAAAAAAAGAAGAATATCGAAATCTTGCCGTATAGGCCCCTCCCTCCCCCTCTCTCTCTCTCTCTCTCTCTATATATATATATATGTATATTGATAGCCTTTCGTTTTTTTTTTTTACTGAGCCATGCATATTCTATTATATGGTATTTTATGTTTATGTTGTCAAAGAGTAATTTTCTGTCACTAAATGTCTGAATATATAGGCCTAGTACTTACATTTAATTTCAAATTAAAATCTAACATGCTATTTAGCTATATTGTATATTCTCTACATCAGATGAATACATACATTGCTTTAAATATGTAAGTAATAAATTAATAGTATTAAATATACATTAAAGACCAGACCTAAAACAGACCTTACCTTTGCCTCATTACACCAAGCAAGTAGGCCTATGACATATATCCCGAATGTGCCACCTGTCCTGTTTTTTGTTTGTTTTTTTTTAAGTCGTTGTCATCCGGCGTACAGACAACACTAATATCACCTCTACCTTTTTTGCTTGATAATAGAGATGTTAAAGTCTAAATAGGCAGCCTCGACGTCAGATGGCCTGTATCCCTGCAAGTTACTATCGGAGCCTAGCACAAGCCCGAGTGGCTAGATGCTACTTTAGTGCATATCCGCTGCTCGATCTTCTTTGATGTCCTGAGGACAGAGGCAAAATATATTAACACGAGCTGCTCCAAACCACATCGCCACGCTGATCACAGTTAAGGTTTGAGCAGCCACATTTGTCTGAAGTTTTGCTGGGTTGTGAGTAATGTCGCTTTTCAAAGTAAGATGCCAAACTCCATTAACTGATGCTTATCTAGCTGCCAGGTTTAGTCCGCTTATTATTTAGGCAATCCAAAAGGCACTCACTCCATTTTGCGCGAACACTTCCCACGCCTTTACCGGGAAGTGTTTTGAGGATAGTGTATGAAAAAGCTCATTGGTGGTCATTTACTTCGTTTGACAAGCTGGGTGTACTGAGGTGTCCTCGTTCAATTCAGAGCACGTTTCAACCAGTTAGAACATGGCAACACAAAGAGCCACACCCCTCCAGGACTGCGTCACCTGTCTGTAGGCTATAGCAGCAACATTTGCTGTTTCATAAAAGACGCTAAGAAAAGATGGGATTAAAGTACAAAACCTGACTTGAGAGAGAGAGAGAGAGAGAGCTTTTAGAATAGAGCTTTTAAAGATCTATTTTAGATTGACATGTTTTAATATATATATATATATATATATATATATATATATATATATATATATATATATATATATATATATATATATATATATATTAAAACATGTCAATCTAAAATAGATCTTTAAAAGCTCTATTCTAAAAGCTCTCTCTCTCTCTCTCTCTCTCTCTCTCTCTCTCTCTATATATATATATATATATATATTAAAACATGTCAATCTAAAATAGATCTTTAAAAGCATTAAAAACACTAAATTAAAAGTTAAAATCACTTAATCAAATTAAAATAAATAATATAAAACACACATTTAACTCATTCGAGGGCTGTATTATCAAGCTTAAATTTGATTTACAGTAACTGCTATCATAAAAATACACTTATATGCAGTATTCAAATTCTACTTGTGTCACATTTAATGTCCAACAACAAATATTTTAGCAGAATGCATATTTTATTAAAAATTATTGCACTAATGTTCTATTTCGTTCCATCGGTTTAGCGCTCGTTCGCCTGTGCAAGCCTCATCCACTCCTGACAGCGCAATGGAAATATTTGCATGACTTTCCAACTTTTACAAATGAAAAATATACCTGTGACGTGTCACTTATGTACTGAGAAAAAACACAATGAAAAAAACACAATGACTCAAATTAAACAGCACAAATATCCGATGTTTGCCATGGTGGATCGATTTGATCCATGATAGATAATAAGGGCTTTATAAGAATAAGCCTGCGCTTGAAATTAACTTACTCACTGAACCTTGATCGAATTAGTGAGATAATTGGATGAACTTAAATCATCTTTTATGAAACAGCTTTACTTCCAATTGATTTTTAAGGTTTTTAAGTCAGGTTTTGGACTTTAATCCCCGCTTTTCTTAGCTTCTTTTATGAAACAGCCTCTGATGTGGAACCATGTCCGTATAGCCACCTATGAGATCACCAAGATCCAGATCTAGGTAAATTTTTCATTGTAAAAAATATGTGTTCTCTAAATGACTGATCTGTTGTTTAAATCTCCTCTGTGTCTGCAAGTATTATTATGTTTAGACAGTTTGCAAGAAGAATGTTTAGCGCCCGTTTAAAAATGATTGCTTTGAGATGCTGGTGGAGTGAATGATGCTCCAGAAAGCCAGTGAGGGCGCGGGCGCAGTAGTTTCATCCTCAGAAGTCACGCCCACGGACCGTTGTCTGGTGCATATGGGACACAAAAGTGGAAACTCTTCAGGAGTGTCTAAGTCGTCATCGGATTGGTTGAATTCTACAGGATTTCCTGGAGACGTGTGTGTTGCATTTTTTTGTTTTGTCCAGAAACAAAGATGCATATGTTTGTGATGACAAACCCCTTCATAAAAGAATAAAGCCATGGTGTTTACAACTGTGACCATGAGCGCTTATCAGGTTTAACTACTGGAGTTTCAAAAGTATGTGAAATATTTAAAGTTCTTGTCACAGAATCTTTAAAATACTCACAGAGTTTTACACACTGGTCTAATTATTATTTTTCACACCTAGAAACATGACGATGAACAAAAAGAAAAGTGATTGGTTGTTAGACATGTCTGTCAAACAGCCTCATGGGCGGGCCTTAGCATGAATTCTTAGCATGGAAACTAGCATCCGCCTGTTGCCAGATCCAAATATTGTATGCTGTTTTGAATTGTCTTTTTTACTTAATTTGACACTTTACAAAGTTAATAGAGCGTGAGGTTAGCGAAATCGTTAGCTTACCTTATTTACCAAAGATTTGAACTAATCTCGGTTTATTCATTTATTTTTCTGGTTTTATTTGTTGTCATAGGGACATCTGGCAACACTGCAATGATCGTCAGAACTGAAACTGACAATAGTCAAAAAAGCCAACATGTTTTTGCTGACAGGATATTATCTGTCAGAAACGTTATCTACGATGTACCATATAACAATAGTGCAGAGATCTGTAGAAGGTTACAGAATAAAAATAATAATTAAAAAAAAAAAAATGCAAACGCCATGAAGATGCTATTTCATTGGTTATTGTAGTTAAGTTTTAACAAAGTCATGCTAACAACATTCATAAGAGCATTAGTGAAGGTTATCGTCTAGCAATGGTTATTGATGAAAACTATAACAGTAATCGGCGTATGTATTGATGAATGAATAATGAATAAAAAGTGTAGGCAACCTGTAATGGTGCAATATGACATAATTTAACAATGCTCATTCCTCCAAAACAGAAAAAAAAAACATATTTCACAAGCATCTACATGTCTGTCTTTTTTTAAAGTGTTTAATGAGTATGGGGGTCTATTATTAGCACAATTCTTAACCCCACCCCCTCACTAATTTTCAAACCAAGGCTAAGGCCACGTGTGGAATGACTTGCGCTATGCGCCATTCTGCCTCAACCATGTGCATGTATGACATTGCGGGTTGCCACAATGGTTTTTTACCCTCAATGTTTGTAAAATACACAACGTTTTAAAAAATGCATTAAAATTCGAATAAACAAGGCCTATATTAACAAGCAAATACATTTTCGAATTTAAAACATACAGATCGATATTTAGTCAGTTTATCAGCAGCCTACGCGTTAACGTCAAAACATGTTAATTCTTGACTTAATTTTAAGTATTTGTAGAATTATGTCTGAAACAAAATAACACTACTGCCATTTCCCACATAGGCTACCCTTTATCTCTCTCGATATTTTAAGTTGTGTTTTTTAACAGCCTAATATAAATAAGATCGATCTAACCCATATTTACCTTTTATGAAGTTAATGTAACAATTTAAGTGATTTAAGGAACTGTGGGCATTAAAATAAATACAGCTGGCTGGTTATATTTCATATGCAATTTAGTTATTATGTCTATACTTGCCAAAGGTGAAATGCTAAGCTAAATAAACTCAACCCTTTTATTTCCACGTTTCTTTGTTCCCAAGTTTGAGTTCGATGTAAGAGAAACTCAAGAACAGAAATCTCACATTTTATAATTATCAGCGGAAGCATTTATTTTGCACTAGAGACAAATAGTCCACACACACTGTAACACTACCCGTCCGTCTGCTCTCACCTCTTCTGGCTGTAAGTCCTAATGCGGAAAGGCACAATTATGTATCACAATTACAAACATAATTTTAAAGTATATAATTAAATTTTTCAGCGGGAGAGAAAAAAGAGCTGTTCAGACAGCATAGTCACTGTTCTCCAGTTAATGTTAATCATCGCTTACAGCTCGAATGAACGATGTGCGTCATTATTAGACCAATTAATCCTTGATTACAGCTGGCTATACATTTTTGCAAAGAAAAATATATAATATATTTTATATATTATATATTTGCTCAAAGATATAAGCGAAAACGTCTTTGGTAAAGCCTTAATGGATTTCTTAGTCGACAGAGCATAGTTCGTTTGCCATAAACTTTAATTCAGTGGTAAACGTGAATTTTTAATACCCTCATATTTTACAATATAATTTTCAATATAATAAGAACAGTGGACATTTAATGCGTGTTCTGTTCCAGACGGTTTAAGCTGTGGAATGTTTTAGTGACTGTCTGAATTGAAGGCAGTACGGTTGGAACACCTGTAGGGAATTTGGTATGTTTCAACCTAAAATAGTTCCCAATAATAGACTCTTTATTGACCATATTATATATATATATATATATATATATATATATATATATATATATATATATATATATATGATCAAACATCAAAATATATATATATGTATGTATAGCTTTTGATGTTTGATGTTGCCTCAAAACATCAAACAACAATATGACATTCAAACATTTGAGTCTGAAAATATCTCCTGTTCAATCAATGATCCACGGCCATGACATTGATCTCACGAGTGCCTCCCAATGGAGGCCATTTGAACCTATTCGTGGGACAGTTCTGGTTTTAGTCAATATGTAAATAGAGAAAGAATTAAATTAAATAAAAAATCAATAAGTAATAACAAAACATAAAACTGAGAAAACAGCACTACGCACGGCAGAAAACCTTTAGTGTGAAATTAATCCAAGAGGCAGAAAGTACGAGCATTTCTGAAAGCAGCCCGTCAAAATCTCTTTGCCTCTGTCCCCTTGGAACTGTGTCTAATAACCTTGGTTCTCAGACGGTTTATGACACCACACTGCAATTGCCCAAATGCTCCAGACACAGACAGCTTTTATGGTCGTGTTGCTGAAGCAACAAGGAGGATGTCCCCGTAATTAGGCGGATATTCCTCACCGCCTCAAAGGATGCGCCAGCCAGGCCATGTCGCTCTGCAGCAAGCAACCATAAAGCTCAGTCTTTCTTTCCCCCTCTCTCCTACTTTCTTTCTCTCTGCCACTGTCTTAGTTTATTGCTCTTACGCTGTCATATATGAACACTACGAGTACAGCCATAAACATTCAGATGATAACTGCAAATAGTAGCCTACTGTAACCACTGTGACGGTAACACTAAGGTAACAATTGTTTCTTATTATGGTCCAAGGGAGATCTTAAGAAAAAGAAGAAAAAATAAAACATTGCTTTTATATATATATATATATATATATATATATATATATATATATATATATATATATATATATATATATATATATATATATATATATGCACATAATGTGCAAGTGTATAGCCTACTCATGCATAAAACATATGTACACAATTATATATTTGAAAAGAAAACGGTGCAGGCTACTACAAATATTGTGCCCCTTTAATTATTTAATTTACTACAAGTAAAAGTAAATGTCATAAAGATGATTTTCTGGATTACAATCAGCCAAACCATAGCGGTGCAGAATAGAACATGGGCGAATAAGGTTATTGTTAAAACGTTATTTCTTAAGCCTGAAAGAGTCCACTTCATAAAGATGACCAATTTCGAGTCCAAAAATGTTTATGAGATTCACCTAGATTGCATGTTCTCCTTTGGGTCAACCTCACTGTCCGTTTTATTTCTGTTGTTCACAGAGTTTGCAGCAAGTGAAAACTTTGGATGATCAAATTTTAGTCCGTACACAATTTGTGTGTAATGAGTCGTTTACATTCCCGAGAGACGGCCGTAGAAGAACGTATTATTGCTTAAAGACGTTCACTAACAACGACGGATGACAATTATATTTGGTGGCAAATCGTATAAATAATTTGGAAACTGGGATCAGTCACGCTAACATTATAGCAGTTTTTTTATATATATATATTTGGTCACACCAAAGTCATTAGGCCAACCTGTAGACTACAACATTCCTCCACAACAATGAACATGCCATACGAATGGCTTGTCAAAAGCATTTTCTTGTTTAGACCCAAATATTTCATCCTCGCATATAGTCCATAACATCTGCAAGCGGAATAGTCCACGTTCAGTGTGTATCACGAGCTCTTAATTAAATAATTTCTGTTCGACAAAAATTGTGTACATTAATCTATCACGAGCACAAACATCCCTTATTTAAAATGTGAATTTCAATGTCCTATATGCTCTCAATAAATGTATACACGTGAATGGGTGCCTTGTCACGAACTTGAAGTTAACCGCTGAGAGTCTGTTTAAGCTCTCCTATGTGATCTCATTACTGCAGCTGTAGCATTGTATCTGTTGTTATTTCCTTGCCCTAAAGCAGTGGGTTGGTACTGTAGTACTGTAACCGGTCCCGATTTAGTTTCTTTTCCTTCATCCGCCGGTTCTGGAACCAAATTTTCACTTGGCGATCGGTGAGGTTAAGCATCCTTGAGAGCTGAAGTCGTTTCTCTTTGTTGATGTACACGCTGAAGAAAAATTCCCTCTCGAGCTCGCGGATTTGAAATTTTGTATAGGGACATCTCTTCTTGCGAACCCTGGGTCCACCTTACAGAAAATGACCAATAAACAAATGATCATCATTACTCCAAAGGGTTAGATGATTTAAAATAGGATTATTAGGCTATATAGCCTATATAAAAATAAGTTGAATAAGTTAGTAGCCTACAGTATACGCAATACTATCTATCTATACATCCATCTATCTATACATCTATATATGCAGCTGTCTAATTATCTATTGATTACCATTGTTAAGGTCAATAAATACAAAGACAAATTTAAATCTAAAGTTTATTTAGGCTACAAACAACATATCTTCTATCTTAAGGGTTGCAAAATTTAAAATATATGTTTTTATAGACTACCAGCATATGACAACGTATTTTTACTTAAAAAAATAACATGCATTAATTACCTTAGAATAACTAAGTCGCTTGTGACTTTGACTGTTGTAAACAATCCTGTGAAATCTCCGCGTCCACTTAAATAGATTTTAAAGTTCAAGTTAAAAATGCGCAAGCTTTGAGTCTTTTCATGGCCAATTTCAATTCCAAGCACGTGATTCTCACAGTTTACATGTAGCCTAGGTTTTGTTGGGGAAATCTCAGGCCCTCCATAAAGCTTATACGCTTATAAAACAGCATATAAAATTTTTAACAGGAGAACGCAAGATTGCAAACTTTCTCGCATGACAGTCTCGCTGAGCTCATACTTACTGCTTGCACCACTATTCTTTTCCTCGTTGTTTCCGGAAGAAGACTCGGGACTACTGGTCTCCTGTCGCTCCTTTCTTTCGGATTCGGAATCCGGAGCGGGCGCTGGCGCTGGCGCTGGCTGTTTGCTGGAGTGCATTTTATCCCTCGCTGCATAGTCGCTGTTCGCTACACTATCCGAACCTCCGTAGGCGGTGTCAAAAAACTGGTCAAATGCTTGAGGAAGCACCCCGTTTCTTCCAACATTGCCGTAGAAATTGGACGCGGATGTCGAGTTCGATGCGTGAAAATACGCAGATGCATTATTCTTGGGGAACATTTCACCGACTGTCGTTGTTGCTGGTAAACACTCCCTGTGTACTATGTCCTCCGACGGATAACACTGAGCCAGAGGACCCCTGTGAGGCCATTTACTGGACGCGTCAATAGCATAGTCTCGGAATGTAACCTCCCTGACGTGCTGTACCTGAGGCAGGTTAGAGGAGTAAGAGTAGGTAACTGGACGAGAAGACGGACTTTGGGAAAGGAAAGAGGGCAACGTGGAGAAATCAGCCCCCGGAACGTAATACGTGCAGCTGGGCAGATACATGTTGGACCCAACGGAAACCCTCTCGTCAAAATCCATCATTGTACCCGCGCAGCTTCTAGCTTGGGCTAGCGAGACCTATACGCAACGCCCACAACATAGCTCTCATGTGCGCGTGCCTTTTACCCGAGTTGTAGGGGTATCCGCGAGGCAGAAATTTTGAGACGTAAGATGACGTGGAAATCCATCTCTATCCAGTCCAACCGAGGCCAGGATCACGTGGTCTAGAAAAGAAATGGAAAGATCCTCGCTCACTTGTTTTGTTATATTGACAGTGAAAGATAATTAATGGCATATCCAAACTGTTTAACGAAGTTCAGACTGAATTACGAATTAATTTCTAATTGGTTTGCGAATAGGCCTAGTTTGTGAAAATTAAAACAATTTTCTGCTGCTGAACATAAATAATTTGTAGCCTACTTTTTTCGACTATTATTTTTAAATGTCGTTTTAAATTTACAAATATATGTTATGAAACTAAATTCTAAATACAAAGTCTTGACAAATTAGGCTACTCTAGTCTATTCTTAGAAGTTTGTAAGTCAAAAACACAAGTGTTAGCGACTTAGGCTAAGGCTTGCGAGCGATCAGTAGCTACTGTCTATCATAACATCATCTGCATTAAAAAAAGAAAATGACTGTGGCTTTTACATGTAACCCAGTCTTCTTATAAAACACTACCGTACATTTAAAATATTTGCTGTAGGCCTATACCTTTCAGTCTTTCAGTCTTACACCTTACATTTTTATTGTCATTATTAAGTTATTTCACACAAAATGCATATGATGATTAATCATTATGCTTTGATGATCAGAATACATGATGAACTCATTATAATAATTAGGTTATTGCTTCTCCGGTAAAATTTTGCAATACAAAATCATCCTAAATTGAATTCACACGACGAACTAGCTACATTCAGAAAGTAAGTATTTTTTATTTATTTATTTATTTTTTACTTTCACTGGAATTAAGTAGCCTACTATAGAAAACAGTTTGAGTTTTGAACATCCTGAGAATACATGAGTTTGGTTTTTAAACCTGGATTAATAGGCCTCACTTTTCCACAATACATAACCCTTAAACCCCTTGCACCCTTAGTGCCTCCGAGGAACGCACAGGAAGGTCTAAGATATTGTGATGATATTATTCTTTTATGCTAATATGTTCTCCACGAAAATTGGCACAATGATAAGGTGCAATACAAAATCGGTGGCCCCAAGACTAGACGCTCCGCCTCTTTGTCAACTCAAGACAAATTCTGCGCCATGTGCTGCAAAGCTTTCAGCAGTAATTTGGGGACACAACGGAAACCTGTGATGGGTCACTGGAAAGCAGAGATTTTAATGCAATTTGTAACTTCCAAATCACAAAATTTACACAAAATAATAGTTAAAAATAAAGAGGAACATATAATATAATGTAATATTAATATATACAACCATTTTTAAAAATTGGCCTTTGTTATGCAAAGTAAGAGATTGAATCATATAACCTGCTTTTATATAACGTTATATAATCTCATTCGGTTTATTTCTTCTCTTTTTTTCGTTCCACAGTGTATCCATGTCTAGTCTGGCGTTGCGGCCCAGACCCAGGGAGCTCAGGTTTACCACAGACTTGGCTGTGCGGTCGACTTCAAGTTCGGGGAGGGGGGCGGGCTACCGCCCACCGAGCAAGTCTGAAAAAGAGAATGAACAACAAACGCCACGCAAGCCACTCCATGCCCCGGACGGAGTTTCACAAACTTCGCTTTCACATTAGGGAACTTTACAAAGGAAAGACAAAACGCAATATAATGTGACAAGTAGGAAAAACAGGCACTTGGAGAAAAAAAGAAAAAACCGAACGAAACCTCCACATCCACATAATGCCTGCATAGCCTCTCTCACACACGCCTGAGTAAATATATCACAAACAACAACATGCAGTTTTTAAACAATTATAACAGTAAATAAATTAGAAGAATATCTAGTATGAAGCTAAATTGGATGCAATATATATATATTGCATCCAATCTGTTTGTATGTGGAATGTCCGTTCACCAGCTACAGTGTGAATATAACTTTAGGTACGACTAAGCTGACTGTTGTATTCATTCAACGCACAACAGGAGCTATTTGTTTGGAACCATGTGCTTTATAAAACATGTTCGAGCTCGTTTGGGAATTAATGGACTGCTAGTAGTCACAAATTAGATTACAAATGATACGAATGCGTGCAGCTATAACGATAAATTATATTACAATTACACTGCAATTTTTTAAAACCGATAATTAAATACAACATTGTAATGTACTAGCTACACAGTAAATAACAATAATGATAAACAAAATAAATAATGTTAGGTGGCTGCATAAGCCTAATGTCATTTAGACTTTGTTAAGTCCAATGAGGATAAAACGAAAAAATAAATACATTTTAAAAAATTAGCAAGATGGAAAAAATACCAAACGTTTTTGACCAAATTCTTAATTAAATTATAAAAACCTCTCAAACTGGTATGAGAACGTGTGCTGTCAACCAAAAAACAACTAGGCCTACAAGGGACTTTATTTCACATAGGCCTGTTAGTAACTTTCTTTGATGGACTGGTGTTAGTTTGAAGTTGAGGCGTAATTCAAAGTCTTACTGGAAGTTAAGTGATCGGGGAAAAAATCTGTATTTTGAGTCACTTATTGAAACACATTTTTGAAACACATTTTTGAGTTTATTGTCTAACATTTTTCTTATAGTACACGACGATTCAAGGATTGACTGAGAATGCAATAAAATCATGCCTTAAATAGTAGCCTATTTACATGCACGATTAACTATTTGTTTACAAATGTAAAAGCAAAAACAACTATTAGACTAACTCCGAGATTTCAAGAGTAGCGCGCATTGTTGACTGGTGTTTTGCAAGTTTAAGACAACATCAACTAAATGAGCTATAACCATAAACAAATGTATGTAGGTTATTTAGCAATGTTATTTTTGATTTGAACAAAATCAGTTAGCCTAAATAACCTGCTATCACATCAATCACATTTAAGTAATTCTTCTGTTTGAATTTCACATTTAGACTGATCAAACATAAGACTTTGCATTTATCTCTATAGAGATACATCCTTCACCGTTAGAAGTGTGTTGGTGACTTAAAAGTATCGGACCAAGTCGTGCTTTGACAAATAGCGCGATTAATGAGATCACAAATGTAGGCTATTTCTGTATCTGACAAAGACATTGCGTCATTGATTTTTCTTGAGGTTATTTTAACTTCATAAAACCAACAAGAGAAAAAAAAGCAAATATGCTAATTAAACAAAACCAGCAAAACTTGTCGAATACAGAAATTAAGGAATAAAAATTGAATTAAAAAAGTCATTTATTGTATTAACGATGCATAATCAAACGCATTATTAGAAAATGGCAAGAAACGGTTATCACATTTATTTATTTTTCCTAAAAAAATAATAATAATTAAAAAAACAGGCTAAAACAGATATACACTTGAGATATTGTCTGTGGCCTTGGCTTTCGTTGTCTAGAGGACCACCCCGAGGTTTAACCCCTTTTAACGGCGCACAGAATGAAACCTGAGAGAAAAGCTGCGCCATTTTACTAGTCATTCACAAAACCCCAAATCACATTCCGACATTCTCTCAAGAAACATTCAGTTGTTTGAGCCAAACTGAGTATCGCCCAAGTATAAATAAGATTTTTTTTTATATACAAACGTTTTTTGTCAATTGTCTATTTATATGATCTCCAAATGTTTACATTTGTGTATTATTTAGAATAAGCCTATTGAATAATTGTTATTTTGGTGTGTTTTATATTTATTTTTAATGGCAGTTTTCTGTTGTCTATCAATTCAGACCATATGCCAAATCGTAAAACTGTGGTTTTCTATGGGCTAGAACAATTCGCATTAAAATGAACAAATCAGTGTTTCTAGTTATTAGAGTTCCTAATTAATATATAGGCTAACCTGCAATACTTGAATTTGGAATGGTTGTTAGCTAACCGACAACAACGAAATATAAAGAAAAGAAAAATGAAGTAGCCTACAAAGAAAAAAATGATTTCCCCCAAGGAAAGAATTGCATATGCGATTCTATTTTCGTTCTTTAGATGGCGCCAGAAACCAGATTTACTAATGAGCACAGGATTCGTCAATGGTCCAAATGCGTTCACTCTCTCTAGACTACGTGCGCGCACTGGAGACATTACGTCAACACAACAGATCTCCCTCACACACACAACCACAAAAGACGGCGCAGAAAACTGAAACGTGTGTTTGGAATGCCTAAGCACAAAACCATTGTCAGTTATTTGGCTTATTGTGATTTGAATATTGTGACTCTCTAATAGTCGGAGAAGTTATGATCTTATATGAATGTGGATGTGTATGGAGATACAAAAAAAAAAAAAAAAAAAAAAAAAAAAAAAACCTGAAAGCCTTTTACATAATAAAAATAATAAAATTAATAAATAATTGTAATGGAAATACAAAGTAGAAAGTCGTTACAAGGAATTATATTAACAGACCATGGAACTTGTAAGATAGGCTAAATATAGTAGTAGGCAAAAATATGGTTTCCTTGACACCAGGTTGGTATAATTTCCCCTAAAACTTTTAAATTTACTTTCATAACTGTGCCAACAAAGAGCTAAACAAATTAAGGTTTAAATATTTTTTATAATTAGTCTACCTATATGTTTTGCCTAAACAGACTAGCCGATTTTGTCTGCAATACTAATGCGTATCAGTTTGAGCAGTCAGCAGAATTTAAATTTTACCGTTGTATTCCCATCTTGATAAAAAAAATTCAAAAAATAAATAGGTGATCATTAGATTTATATGTAGCAAATCAAAGCTTCTTACTGAGTAAAGCTCAAATAAAGAAATAAAAAAGCTTTTCACATGCTTGTCTGATCGTGAGCGCGTGGCTTCTACAAATATTGTAACCCCCCATGAAACCTGACGTGAAATTACTCATGACATGACTAAAAACAAAGTACTACTCCAAAAGCTATAGGCCTGCTTAACCCCCAACATAAATGAAAGATCAGATTTGAACACCAAAATTCGAGAACATTCAACAGCAGCAGTAGAAAGCCGTAAAAAGTTATCAAAGATTAGTGCAAACTCTATGTTTTCTCAAAGAACTCTATACATTTTTTTTTAAATCTTTAAAAATGTATATATATATATATATATATATATATATATATATATATATATATATATATAATATATATATATATATATACAAAAATACAAAAAATACAATACAAAACATGGCACATTTTTTTAAAGATTAATATTGAGCTAAGTCAGTTTAAACGACAGAGGCTTGATAAACACGCGATGTTCTTCAAGGACTCTTACTTGTAGACGTTTCGTCATGTGTAATTTGAATAAATTAACATTTATCTATAAGACTTAATTTTATTTTATTTTTATTTCTCAATCAATCCATTAGCTACTTGGCAATTTACATTTTAATGGTTAAAATATCTATGTAATCGTACATGAACTTTGCAATCATAATCGTAGGCTACATTGCTTATTGATAATTTTCATTGCCTAATCAACAAGCAATGTAAACATATCCAGTCTATCTCAACAACAAAACAGGCAACAAAACTGTATTGTTAATAATACAGTGGAAAAAAATGTTAAAAATGTTTCTGTTTGTGTGTGTGTGTGTGTGTATGCTTTCTTATTCTTATTACATTATTTACCTGCATATGCCTAAGTAGAAAATAATTTCTAAAACAAGGCAAACGTAAATGAATTATTATACATTGATACATAACAGATTATTGTGTGTGATTGAATTTGTAAAATTATTTATTTTTAGGTTTTATTACATTTAATAATTAACATGCCCAAGACCAGCCGCTTCACTTACAAATGGACATCAGAAGATGGCGCAATTGCTCTATCACACGGCTGCAGTCCCCTAGTTTTCGCAGGCACTCGAGAACAAATCCAAAATGCATCATTTCTTGTTTAAGTCTATGGACAAGAACAAAAAGTGTATATTCACGAAGACACATATTTTACTGTCCATAAAGTTTTGGACACCATCCAACAGGTTAATTACTAGCTAGCTAGCCTACTACATTTACAAAGAGCTACTCATGTTAAATTCTATTCAGTGTTCTAGTTTAGTATTATTGCCATATTAATGGATAATATTATCGTGTGGTTTGATGTTGCAATACTGAAGTGTAAATTATTTCGTCGCATACATATTTTTCTTATGAATGGTTTATTAGGAGGGGTTTGCGCAACACTATACAACGACAAAACACACTTACGGTACTCTTTAAAACACAAGTCTAAAGTGAAGGGTATATTATTTTGGCACAAATATAACCACAGATTGTACATGGCTTGGACAGGCTCCATACCTCATATTCTCCAGCATGAAACGAAATTTCATGAGATTTCAAGCAAAGTATAATTTCAGTTATAATCGACACTGGAGGTGGTGAAAGAAAAGTCGTACCACACTGTAAAGAGTTACAGTATCACAATTTCAATATCCAATGTATTTCTCTCCACAAGATATGTTGGTGAGCAGAAAATAATCTCAACAAACAAACTTATCTTTTGGCTCTCTTTGTCCTGAGTTGGTAATATGGCCATACACCGTTTGCAGACAATAAATGACGCACCGCATCACCAACAACCCTCTCCGGTCCAAAGTGATCACTTCAAAGCGGTAGTCCAAGGGGGAAAAAAATCGTTAAATTCGTTAAAACGTCAATAATTTCATCGCTTTGAGTGTGTGTGGACCATCGCTGTTCAAAATTGTTCACTTGCATTTACACAGAGCAAAGCTAACTGTTGGTTTTTAGTTTGTTGACGACTTTTTTCTCCTTTACCCGTCGGTTCTGGAACCAGATAGTAACCTGTCGTTCAGACAGGTTGGTCTGAGCGGATATCCGCCTGCGTTTGTCCTTGGTGATAAACTTGTTTGCGGCATACTCCCTTTCGAGCTCCTTCAGCTGCACCTTGGTGTATGGAACACGTTTCTTCCTCCCGCGGCGAAAAGAACTACCGTCTGCCCCTCCGTGAGACACTACCTCTGAAGACACAAATGACAATAAAAGTATTCAAATACGTTTAAGGATAATAGTTTAAGGGTGTTTTGTCATACGCAACATGAACATAGTGCCCTGGCAGCTTTTAGAAATGTGTTAAATATGTGGAATGTTATTCTGGCATTAGCCTCACCTGGTATAGGCGACTTCCAGACGTTTCCCGTCTGTGGCTGCTCTTTGGTGCAGTAGACCTGCCCGTTCCAGCCACTAGCTGTGATAGCCCACGGTTGGTAACTCTCCATTGGTAATAAGGACTCATGCCGGGTCTCTGCAGGCCCGCTCATTGCCTGGACTACGGGAACATCCAGATAGCTGGGAACTGGCTGATACGGGCTCGAGGCGTAGCTCGAGTAGAAGGCAAACTCTTTGGCGCGTGAGGTGGTGTAATCGTCGCCTGTAGAAGCGGACGTGTCCATGTATTTTTCCCCGTAAGGTGAGGCAGAGGAGGGGGACTGGGTGCATGTCTTCACACCTCCACCGGCCCCGTGGTGGTGGGACATTCGGCAAGGATAGTATCCACCGCCACCGAAATATCCGTAGGAAATTGAAGCGCTGGCTGAACCCTGGACGGCTGCGCAGGGGCTGCATTGCTTCCCAGGCTCACCCGCTCCAGCGGCAGCCACTTCGCTTGACGGATAAGCAGCGCTGGGAGCAAGAGAGGCAGGGTGAGCCATCAAATTCCTGCACGGGCTCGGCGAGAAGTTACCTCCCGTGAACCCTTCCATATTCTTGCCGGTATCGTCCAAGCCGCCACCGTTATCATATAGAAACATGACCGGGTCAATCCAGCGCGGGCGGAGAAGCAGTGACGTTGTCATAGCCCGTCGGACATAGAGACGTATGGCTCTTTTTTGAGAAGCCCCGAGACTGAAAAAGAGGAGACAGGCGATTCCGCGAGAGTCAAGCGACTCTGACGCACCCTGCGCAGAACCAGAATCACGACTGGATTGGCTCAAAACTGGTCATGTGATATGTAAACGAGGACGATAATCAGCTCAAGTGCTAACAATTAAACCGAGAACAAATCCAGTGATGTGAGATGACAACCTGTCAAATGGTTCCATCCATTTCGAGATGCTCTGAAAGGTAAAGGGGATGCGTAAGTAAATAAACGAAAGAATAAAAAAATGCTGTGGTCCTTCATGAGTTTTCATGTATCCACTTTACTAAAAGCTTAAAACAAATGCTGCGTTAGTGTTTTGTTATTTAAAAATAGCTCTTGGCGTTGGAGTAAACACTGAACGAATAGTTGTAAGCGAATAAGATTCCAGTTAATTTTTGCAAACATCCAAGTAGGTTTGAGAGCGATTGTGAGTTGCTGACATTGTGCATTCCTTGGTGGGCCTTTTAATCAACTTAAAGATTAAGGTTTCAGTAGAAAAAGTTGTATTTATTTAATATTATTATGATTATTGTGCCTCTGTTAACTGCTTAAAAAGGGGTTAGCAGTTACGTAATTTTCAAAATTAAAATGAAAACAAAAAGTTACTTAAATGTTTTACCAATTTCTATACATCCTCAAACATTAGGCTTGCGTTCACTCACCAAATTGAAAGCGTTGTATGTCTTATGATGCAATACAAGTGCTCTAAAGCAAGCCAGGTGTGCCCTTTAACGGTTAACAACGAAATCTACAGGCTATTTTCACGATACTTAGAAAATTGGTTGCAAGTAATGGCAGTTAAAGAAAAAGGTCCAATTTTGAACGTGGCATGAAGTCCTGCTGCGGCGGCTTCCGTTTTGTTTACAAGATGCGGAGACAAAGAACACCCCCTGTATTCGTCTGTGCCATTTACGCGCGGGGTTGACGCGTCTGCAGGCCAAGGTCAAGTTGAAAGTTGCCGTCTGGCCGCCACACTATGCCTGTTGGCCTATTCAGGCTTTGATGGCCAGCCTAAAAGCTTACAAAAGAGAAGAGTCAAATGGTGAGAAATCTTTGGTGGATGAGATACGTCACAGAAGCCTTTTAGTTTTACTGGCCAGCCACATTGTATGAAAACTGTTAGCGAATCTGTGAATAATATTATACAATTTAACACCCTTTACATTCAATTTTGTATTTTAACCAGTTAGATGTGGGTTAGAATGCAGCTAACTGATTTTGGGACGGAAACCATGTATTTAGGTACGAATGTTGAAGTGTCTAAACAGTAGGCTAACTAAACAGTATTGTATTGTATGGGCGCCGTGTTTTCTGACTGCTCCAATGCGGGAACAAAAATCAGCACCCTCTCTATTTGGTTCTGATGTTGTAGGAAAATTTAGATTTTTAGATTTCCTGCAGAAATTTCGAACAATTTCAAGCTGCAGTACAAACCGCTTATGTTAAATTTAATTATACATTTTAAATAATGCTGATTCATAAAACAACACACTGAATTCGAAGAACACTTACATGAGTAGTTTTGTTTAAAAATCAAGCAAGAAGTCTCATTTCTTCCTGATTTGTAAACTAAGATACCTTTTCTTGTCTGGGTAGCTGGGACATTGGCTGTTTGCTGGTAGAATACTACACAATTGCGTGCATGTGAAACATTTTGCGCGGTTTCGAAGACGATGCACAACAAGAAATATAGGCCAATCAAATGGGCAATCAAATTATTTATTATAGCAAATCATATTATTTAAATAAATAAATTTGTATTTATGATTATTCCACACATCTAAATTACTAAAAGTAGGTAATGAATAGCATTAATAAATGTTATGACAATGCAATGCACACAATTAAAAGTGAACGCATCTACTGTCTTTATCGGACGATGTTTGAACCACAACAATACCACAAGAGCCTGCAGAATACACATTCACTTTATGCATTAGAAAATAAATTTGCAAATTAAAAATAAGCATTTTGACCTATAGAAAAACACACAGCACGGGTTACATTATTATAATATAAAAAAATAATAATACCGTACTATTTCACGCTGTATAGTGAACTGTAATTAAGGTTTAACAACAATTAGCTTAATATTGTGGGGTGAGCATAGCGTAATGGTGTGATCTATGAATAACAAGGCTGTGTATTTTGGATAACAATAAAATGGGATACATGTGTGATTCTATAAGAAGAGTAGGAGTAACACATCTCTTATCACACCATGGTACCTACTCCCGTGTTTTGTGATATTTCTTGTTTAGCCAACAACATAACCGAACAGGTAATTTGCATTGCAAAACTAAAAAAATTTAATATACTATTTTTTAACATGAATTTCCAAAATAGTATTTTTAAAAAAAATACTAATAAGAAAATAATACATATAACCGCAAACAACATTTGTATTTTAGCGATGGTGAAGAATAATAATAAAGCCGCATGCGGGCATTATCAACTGTAGGCCTACTGGGAAAAATATTATAGAAAATTTGACAATAAATATTAATAAATTAATAAAAAATATATTAATATATAAAAGAGCCTAAATTAATTTTAATAGCCTATTTGGCTGTAGATGAACGAAGCACTGAATCAAATAAGTTGGAAAGTAAAGTGCATTTCATAAGGAGACTTGGGCACCAAACATCGGTAGTTTAACATTTATTTTTCAATATATTAATTAATAAGTGTTTAGTTAAAACAACAAAAAACAATGTTAAATAATGGTTCATGACATGAGATTAAAATATTTCCTCGATTAGAAAATACTACAACAATGCTGCCTTTTGATTTGTAGGCCTATCTAGGTTGCTTTGTTGCCCATGTACAAATAATGGTGTTTAACGAATGCCAAAAACGAATCAACAGCAATGATGCAAAAAAACAAAATAAAATAAAAATAAAATATTCAAAGCAAATGCTATATTTTATCTAATTTATGAGTAAAGAATATATAGAGTATATATATAGAGAGTATATATATATATATATATATATATATATATATATATATATATATATATATATATATATATATAGCCTATTATTTACACTGATGTTTAAAGATGAAGCCTTAATGACTAATCCTAGTCAATTTTTATGAAAAAAAGTCTGTAAAGAAGCCAACAATTCAAAGAAGGCAGTGATCAGCATTTAAAACAGACACTTCTTAGCTAGTGCATGAGTTAAGGACGAATAAAAAAAGCATTTATTAAATACAAAGTTAATAACAATTGGCGCTACTAAATATAATAAGACTGGATATTTGTATAAATGGAACCAAAGTGCACGTTTTGACATTTGATTCTACTAGCTAGTAAGATAAGCGTCCTTTAGTTGGCCACTGGATCACTGCAGACGTGTAGTAGAAATTGTTCTTTACACAGTATACCTTTTGTGCAATAGTTCTGTTTGAATTGTAGGCAAAGCTATTAAATAAATACACATTTCTGCTAACAGTGGTCAAAGAAAAATCGCCCTCTGAAATATTTAAAATGGGGAGGTGGCTACGACATTCTGTGCTCGCCATGGTCAAGTTCAAGTTGGGCTCAGCTGTTAAACATCTAGCGGAAGTTTGGTAAGCACTATGGGCGGATCTGGTACAGTCGGCGCATGATAGGTCTAAAATTACCCTATGATCTGTCCTCACACCCGAATTACGGAAACCTCAACATCTTATGAGTCTATTATGTTATTTAAGCCCACTAGACCTGACAAGGAAAAAGATTTGTCAGTAAGAAACCACAATAAACTAGAGCTCAAGTTTAGTTGGTGATCCTATTTTACAAAGAAAAGATCACCTAAATCAACCCTGTTAACCAAAGAGGAAGCACTTGACACTTGAAGTGAAATAATTTGTCGGTATTCAACAAAAAACTTAGATTTTTTTTCAGTAGTCCAAATATGATGCTTGTCTGCACCACTAAATGAATTACTGGTTAATAGGCTTACAGGTGATAGTACACCTGTTTCACACTGAAAGCGAATGCAAATGACAAAATGGATATCGCTAAGTAATCTTCGTGAGTGAAAAATAATTGGGAATATACTCAATAAAATGGTAAACGTATATCAACTTGCTAAGATGCTGTTTATCATAGAGGAAACTTTGTGTTGAAATTTCTTAAGTTCTAGAAAAAACTTTCAGACAAGAAAGCCAGTCGTAATTACAGAACCAGAGTATAATTATTAATAGATAACTGAGGAGAATAACCCTTGTAAAATGCAAGAATATATCAGGTGTTTGTGGAAGGAGCGGCATACAGTTTGGGAGTAATATATGAAATGAATATATTCAAGGGGGTCTAGCCCACAAAATCATCGATATAGCGAATTTGTCAGTTTAATTTAAAGACTTGACTGTACAAAATGTACAGGATGCAGTAAATGTGCCTGCGCTTTCCCGGAGAGAATTACAAATGAATGTTTAAAGTTCAAGGACGCCTGAAAGGACCGCCCACAAAAAGGTTTATTGGCGCTGGAGGAATGTACACAAAATAAGACGCAAGGAATGTGAATGAGGGTCCACATTTGTGAGCCCAAACATAGTGATTTAGTCAAAATAAAATAGCTTTATTAACAATTTTACTCAATTAGGTTTGTTTATACCTTTTATTCCTCATTGTATTAGCTTAAAGATTGGACGGCACCTCTTTATTGAAATTCAAAGTAAGTATTAGCGCAGTTTTATATAGAAAAAATGGATGCATTAATACATAATGATCTTTTTGCATGTTAAAAGGGTCCACGAAAGACCAAGAAACATGACAAAACCACAGCTAAGCAAAAATCTAGTTAATAAGGAATTAATAACATTCTGAAAACATTTAAAACACATCATAAGTACTGATGTTTCATTAACATCTAACCCCATCACACTGACCAAACAACTGAGAATAAACAAATTAAAACAATTAAAACAAAAAACTAGAGAAGGACATGAAAACATGGCTGCCACAAGCGGAAAAGTTGTCCCCACATTGTGATCAATACAGAAGTCATAACTTCATTTTCTGACAAAATCTACAAAACACAGGGACAGGACATCCTGAGAATATTTTAAAAGATACACTGCACATCTGACAACCTTTAAACAAGCACTGCTGTGCAATATTGTACTATGTCTTCCTGTCATAATAAGACTCAGTCTCAGTCTCCTTTATTACACGTTATGCTCATCACAATGAAATTATTCATTTTAAGTTTCCCCTTCTATGAATAATTAATTAGAATTACATGCACACACTTCATATTCCTTAAATGAATTGTTCGTTCTAGCTTCCTATTTAGTTTACATTTAGGCATTTTTGTAACTAGTACGCGGGTTGCTAGTGCTGTAACTAACTTGCGCTACAGGGAAGCTACTCTGCACTCATTTTATTTTACATTTTGTGCACTACTCATATTTTATTTGTTATAGCATTAATTTTTAGTTGCATCATCAGTTTACTCCAAATAGTATATTATTTTATGATATCTCACAGGTTCTCGTTATTGGTAGCTATGACTCAAATGTTTTTGGAAGACTAATGTACGGTTTTTCCTTGTCAACAAGGAACACCAGAGAGAGAGAGAGAGAGAGAGAGAGAGCTCTTATTTCTTCCAACAGACGAGGGCGCACGAGGACAGCTTTGATGATGGTGTCACAACGGCCACACAAATAGAGCGTCTGACGTCACTCTCCAACATGCGTGTCCCATCCACTCAAGGCGGTTGTGTTTAGAAGCGCTTGTAAAACGTCCCCGGATTTCCCATACGCTAAACGAGAGAAGGAGAACATGGACGAAGACTGATCAGAAATGAGAAGATGGTGATGTAGGGCATAGGTCTTTCTTCTTTCACGCTGCGCTGAAAGAAGAAAGGATTTGGAACTTGTACACTTCAAATTACGTATGCTGGCGGAGAGACAGCCCTCATCATCTTTGGAATATTCCCATTCAGTCTGACGTCTTCCAACGCGCGCTGACTGTGTTGATCGGCGAAGAACATGTGCTAATATATTCCGAAAGGCTGCCATTATGACTCCCTTTTATCCAAGTGGGCTCAAGACAGGGAGATAATAGATAGGGTTTGACCATATCTGCGTTCTATCACATTATTCAAACCTTGACTGTCCTGGTTAATGGACATTAGATTTTTTTTTCAACCATCAAAAAAGCCCTCAAACATTTTTTCTTCTCTTTTGTGAGAATATTATTTAACCAAATCATCTGTTCAGTGAAGCAAAAATAATACTGACATTCTGGTTATTATTGGGTCTGCTGTGAGTCTCAAGATCAGTTAAAATAAGTAAACAAGCAGTGAAAGAAATACATGAATAGTCAAACACTTTCTATGACTCAACCAAAAAGTGTTGAATTATCTTTGTAACTTAAATGTGTAAATCGTTAAAGTTGGTGCATCTTACATGCTTGCAGTATTTAGCTGGTGATGTTTTGTGTTATAGCCTTGAATGCACCTCTAGTCTCTGCTAGACTATAATCTCCCGCTGTTTATTCACTCTAAATCGACGTGTGGCGTCACTGAGCCTTCTATTATGACGACTGCCCTATTAAGAATGACAGCGCGTGAGGAGAGAGAGGGCAATGGTTAGCCCTCCCAGAGTTTGTGCAGCACTCTCGAGCGCTTACATCGCACAGCTTCTCGTCTGCGTTTGCTGCTCCAAACTGTTTTACCAAGCTCCAGGAGATCTGTCACTCTGCTCTCGTCTAACGGTTATGGACAGCGCTAAGGACATGCTGATGCGCTCCGAGGGTGGTCAGTTCGGCACACTGTCTGCCAAAACTGGCTCTAATTCGACAGAGGCTACTGGAGACCCCATGCGCAAGCTACCGAACAAACCGATTAACCAGAACAGCCCCGTGCCTTATTCGCAAAACCTAGTGGATGACACGACAATGGGACAACGTAGCGGAAAGTACGGAGATGTGTCACTTGCTAGCAAGCCTTCCGCACCGGATAGAGACCTGTCAGACATCCCTAACAAAGATGCCAGCAGCTCAGATGCGGAATCAGACCTCTATGAGGAAATAGATGTCAGCTGTACACCAGAAAGCATGGATTACCCGAGTGGACAAGGTAAAAACTGCAGCTCATGGTATTATATTTTATTTGTATTTATGTAATCGTATTTTCTTCTCCTGTTTCTAAATTGAGTTTATTATTGAGAAAAAACGACCAAATTACCACGTTTAATCGATCTGCCGTGTATCCTACTATTTGTGAGAGCGTTCGATTGTCAGCTCCTGTTACGTTATTGCAAGCTTTTTGAATTAACGAGTCAATTACAAGGCCACCATGGATCTGGGGTGTTGTCCCGGCTTTAACAAGTTGTCAAGTCATCTTACACCAATATCCAACATCTCAATAACCTTTTTTTTATTTATTTTTTGTGAAATTGCTGGCTTATTAAAACAATGTTTAAGAATGTCCATTGTAAATAAGTTTGAATTTAACGTTAACATAAAACTGAACCTGTTCTTAACTTTTTGTTTTCTTATTTAGAATTATACGTATTATTTAAATGAAAATAAATGAATTATTCTGCTATTCTTAATACATAAATAAACAAAGGAATGATTCAAATAATTTTCATCAGACGCAAATTAGTTCAGTTAAATGTTTTACCAAATTACCAAGTTATTTGGTTTGGAAATTATAATAATATTATCAGAGACTGAGGCAGCATGTTTTATTAGCTTTTCTCCAATGGACCCTGATGCTGTCTCTATCTCTGAGCTTGTTCTTTTTTTGCGCCAGATATTTTGGCTATTTGTTCGAAATCTAAGTAATATTAAAAACATATATCGAATTAAAATTGCAAGAAATAGGCTACAGTATGAACGCTATAATAATAAATCGGTAACCAGTGACCTTGCAATGTTTGCCCTAAAATGTTATGTCACTAATCATGTTTTTTTTTTTTTTTTTTTTTTCTGTAAGGACTGGCAATGGGCTCACCAAACCACGGTAAAGATGTCGGTGTGGACAATAAGATGGGCTCAGGCCCTTGTGCTCTCAACTATGGTTCTGACCAGATGCGAAGGTATCGAACCGCATTCACGAGGGAGCAGATAGCACGACTGGAGAAAGAGTTTTACCGGGAAAATTACGTGTCAAGGCCACGTAGGTGCGAGTTGGCAGCTGCCTTAAATTTACCGGAAACAACAATAAAGGTAATGGACTACACCTCAGATTCTATTTTACATTCATTTTTAGATATTTATTTTTATATAGGTGGCCTGACAGATTACCATCGAGCTACTATGGGTATAAAAATAATCCCGCCAAGATTGCTCCATCAATCAATACCAGCAGGCTCATCAATCGATGAGAATTTTAAGAAGTTACAATAAAACACAATTCTATCAAGTATTTCTGACCTGTGTTGGTTTAATTATGGAACCATTTCTCTTGGTTTATTGCTCATCGAAATTGGCTAGAGCCTACATGCACTAGGCCTCATCCATTACAATTACCTTATGTCTACTTTGCTACTTTTGGTTACAGGTTTGGTTTCAGAACCGTCGCATGAAGGACAAGAGACAGAGGCTGGCTATGACTTGGCCGCATCCTGCCGACCCCGCCTTTTACACCTATATGATGAGCCATGCTGCAGCTACCGGCAGCCTGCCCTATCCGTTTCAATCTCACCTTCCTCTACCATATTATTCTCCACTTAGCAGTGTGTCTGCAGGTTCAGCCTCTGCCACCGGGGGTCCATTCTCCAATCCTCTGCGCTCACTGGACAGTTTTCGGGTGCTATCACATCCATACCCGCGTCCTGAGCTGCTGTGCGCCTTCAGACACCCATCACTGTACCCCAGCCCGGGTCATGGGCTTGGTCCCGGGGGAAGCCCATGCTCTTGCCTCGCCTGTCACGCTGCCAGTCAGTCAAACGGGCTGCCACATAGGTCCAACAACCCAGACTTCTCTTGTTCGCCCACTACCAGGACTGAGGCCTTCCTCACGTTCTCGCCAGCAGTCATCAGCAAATCATCTGCAGTGTCTTTGGACCAGAGGGAGGAAGTGCCACTAACCAGATAAGATGACAGCAGGAGGCTACAGTTTCTTTGGGTACTATCCGGATCAGCTTTGGACACTCTGGCAGTATTTATATGTCATCGCATGAACTACTCAAAGCAGCTCGCAATCTGCTTTAGTTAAGTTTCGAAACTGGGGATGTTTTCCAAATAAGAAGCTATATGTTTTGCAGACGGAGTCTACTTATACACTGTCAGGCCACGGACTTTTAAATAATCTTTGGAGAAATTAAATATTGATAACAGAGATATAATATTAACTCAAACACATTTTAAGTACCACACCCTATAAACAAAAATGTGACAGGAGGACAGGAGACAAGCACATTTATTTGTAAAAAATGACTGGAGGATGGAGGATAGCGCAAAAAATCTATCATAATTTACACTCTTTCATACCCATACAAATTGACCCACATGCAGTTTATTTCACATTAAAACGATGTTTTTCATCTAGCCTTTTAACAAGGGGATTTGTTAACCGAGCACGGTTGGCTCATTATTCCTCCTCCGCGAACACCCGGTCCCGGTAGCACACCGAAATGTGCAGATGCGAGGGAAATTAAGGAGTGATGTATTCGGAAGGGAGAAATTTTGAATGTTGAATTAATGATAATGCTGCACGCTCAGAGACTTGTCTGCCAAACCGGTAACAAGGCGCCAGGGGAGCGGATTAAGAAGCTCCATGCGAGGCTTGCTGGCTTGACGGGAGAACATGCGCTAGAGATCCATTGGACAATCACATGCGGCAAATTGGGGCAAGCCAGAGATGCCTGTCTTACCCGCACACCGTCAGCTGAATACCCCCATCCCGGAGCGTCTCTTCCCGGCCTTGCTGTTGGCTTCACCTTCACACGGAGACACAAAATACAAATAAACACACAACTTAAATGATTACTCAAGCTTAAATGACGCTATTTATGGACATCATCAGACGTGGCATTATTTATTGATTTATTGACCACAATGTTTTAACATTTATGTATTTTGAGTTCAACTGCTGCATCAAGTTTTTTTTTATTATTGTACAGTTTACGTAGGCTAATTCCTACTCTGCTCATTTATATAGGTTGATTTCAGGTTTTGGAAAATGTGCGAAAATGGGTCAGCAGTGTTCTGATTGAATTCAATTTAATAATAAACTATTTCAAAAGAAAAGTGTACTACCGTTTATTCTTCCAACAAACTGAAACGATTTTACGCTTATTAGTGATGAAACACTGTAGCCTAAACTATTTTCTCGACAATGTGTAGATTAATTTAATCTGTTCACTATCTATTCTATACATCCATCTTTCTTTGATTTCTGGAAGACAAACAAGCAACAAATCAGTCTGATGTGAAGAATCTTAGAACGAAAATGAATAAAAGTATGACAGCAGCAATCTTCAACATGACACCATGTATTGCTTTAAATTTACAGTGCGTTGTCACTTTTATCTCTTATAGAGCCTCTATTATTTTCTTCTGAAACACTGAAATGATCTTATAACTTGGACATAACTGGACCTCTTGGTCGGAACGAGCTGTTAAGTAGTCCCTGGGCACCCAGCAGACGCCATATTCCCGCGCTGTTAATAGAAAGATTGGAATGAAATGTCTTTTGGAGATATTGGAATGGAAAAAAGATCGATGATGCCTCCACATAACCAATCAGCTAATTAGCTGGGTTGTCCGCGTAATTGTGGCACCTGGAGCGGCAAATTGAAGCTTTCTGGACATAGTAGAGAAGGCAGGATAGGCTATTACGTCTAACCATCACATGTGGAACCACCGAAGCACAAACTAGAATATTAAAATTAGATCAAGTTAACATAAGATATTGCAATTAAAGCTAGCTACTTGCTGGGAAAAAATAACAGAAAATAATAATCTCACTGTTTGTTTCTCCCATTAACCGTGCACGTGCTATATCATGTTCAGTCGGTTTTAACTAGGCTTATATTTACTAAGATATTTTTGATTCATTGAAACTGGGTGTTTCGATTTTTAATTGCTCTTTTCATCTTCTATTTTACAAACAAAATGTCAACAATTGCTAGTGATCGCTGCCCAAATAATTCACCTCCTCCCACACACACGAGCCCAAGCCAGAAGGTCCTGGTTGCGTGTGATTGATGGCCTTATTAGAAGCTGTTCTTGTAAGTGTGACCAAGTTGATTAAAATGCATATGTTTGGAATAATATGCCATTTAAACCGGAGCAGTTAACTCAAAGGCGGATTTATGTCTGGTTGTTACATTAAATTACCTACGGCCAAAGTAGCCTAAGAAATGGCCAACGACAAAATTGACAATTAAAAATAAAAAGAAGAAATATCTAAAAACCATATGGGGCTGATAGTTCACCACCGTCTAAGAAATGTAAACTTGTTTGATACCGGAGTACCCAAAGCCAGCTTACCTGTACCAATAAGCACGTGTGTTAAAAAGAAATCCATGTCAGTTAATTTAGTTTATTTTCAGTGCCTAGTAGCAGAATCATATTACAGCCATCTGATTAATCTGTTCTTTGATTTTAGGTTGTATGTCCATCACTTAGAGATCCAAAAACATGTTTGTAACCGTGACCACATTACAAAGTAACAGTGAAAAAAACAATGTAAGAATGAGATTTGACATTTTGGGGCGGCACCGCGCATCTGTCAGTTAGTGCACATGCATCTCAAGGCGGCGACTGTTTAAAAGCCTGTTTACGTTCTAATTTACAGCAGGCAGAGCGAAGCGTGAATGGACCGCTCACTGCCTAATGATGATGAATGGGGAATTAATACGCAAGTGTACGGGACAATCGGAGCCTTCATCTGGTTAAATAGACATTCAATAGCATTAAAAAAGTAGAGGTCACATTAAATCAATCGGGTGTGTGAAAGTCATTCTTCTGGCGCATATCAGCGTTATTACGACGCACTGGAGTCGGTGAGTCCAAGTTGAAAAAACAGTATCGTCAGACAAGCCAACAAAAAATGCCCTTTGTAATTTATCCAAGAGAGAACAACGCATGATGTGTGCCGTTTTATTTGATATAGAACTGATCAGCTGTCTTAGTTATTAGCATATGTTATTTTAGAGCATGTCTTCATTCATAGCATTTCTTTCAGCACAGTTTATTCTCTGTTACATTGTTTGCCAAAGCAGTCAACTTGGGCCTGTGGCAAGGCTTTTAGTTTAGGCTTATAGCATTGCTTAGCAAATTAAGGTTCCTCCTCCGATGTATTACAGGTGAAGGTGGAAGTTTCTGTCTCCAAAGCAGTCTTGATTGGGGTAATAAACTTATATTTTAAATTATATTTAGATTCTATCTCTCTTTCTGATATTTTAAGTCACATTAAGTCAAATTCTCATCTTCTTATATAGCTGAGAATACCCTCAAACATGAGACAATTTTTTTTTTCAAAATAATATCATTTAAAATGTTTCTTCAAGAATATTAAACAAATCTGCACCACACTGTAAGAGATGGGTTGACAGTTTTCCAAACCTTCTGCTTTACTATAGTCTTGAAATCTAAATATATGCAACCTCCAAATATAGCTTATTTTAGAAATATCACAGAATTTAAGCTTTCAGTACACTGCTGTCTATTCAGTCCTCCAAAGAACCTATTGTCTTTATATTTGAATCTGTTCTATTGGTACGAAAGCAATCAATTACCTACATAAGGTCGCATCATTAATCATTTCAGAGAACTCAAGCAAAACACTGGTATAGAAACACAAGAGGCAGTAGAAGTTACAAATTAAAATCTGAATATTAATCTAAATAAGATTTCAAACAATAGTGTCATGGTATGTTCATGATTAGAAACATAATAAAATATGTTTGTATTATATGGATAGAAACATGTAAAATTGGACTTGTTTATCATTAATATCCTAAGCCTTTCCTCAGCAAGCCTTAATAAAACCGGAGGTACATATCATATTCCAAAATCAATCATTCTGTTGTACATCAAAATAAATGAATGAAAAATATTTCACTTTGCGCGACAAGGGAATGTAATTGGATTTTCTCTAAAGCATACATTGATCTACTGAGAAAACCATGCTGCTGAGGTGGGCTTTTAAACCACATGAATTAACATAATTATAAAAACACATGCTTAATCCTGCTCCGGAGATCAACCTTTCTGCAGAATGCAGACCCAATTCCTACTGAGTACCAAAATAATCATTTAAAACAGTGGCTTTATATATTAGTAGAGGCTCCAAGACCAAATTTATATGTGCAAAACAGGCATAGATCTCAAAATTGTGCATTGCCTGGGCACTACAGAATCAGACTTAAAAAACTTTTATCTTACAGCATCCTTAAATGAAAACTAGAATCATGCAGGTATACAAACATTTTGTTGTAGATTCTCAATGAAAGAGAACCGAAGGAGAAAAGACACTAGATACAACATAACATCCATCAAAATCTGTCATGACTTTCAGCATAAATTTCAACAGTGAGCAATGTTTTTAAGGTTGAACACTAAATGGAAATTTGTATTTATTTGCAGAAGGATACTATACATCCGAATGACTTACTATAAATCTGAATGACAACATACTGTTACGCTGTTGTATGTGTTTTGGGTATCTTTAGAGTTTAGAATAAAGTCATATTGGTGTCATGTACGCAGTAAAATTCTATATTCAGAGCTGTATTGGAACACTATTGTTCAGTGTTTTGTTCACGGCCATCAATGTACACTTAAGGATGTATGGTCAATTACACCACAGAGAGCCATAAATAATTTCTAGCTATAAACCTCTGGTAGAATTATTCTCCCCTCTGTCTCTCTCTCTCTCTCTCTCTCTAATTCTATCTCTCTTTCTGTCTTGTTCTATATAGATCTACTGTGGCCCTCTTCAGCAGCTGCAGCAGTAATAGTAGCTCTGTGTAGCTCTTCATCGGCTATACTGACGGATTCACATATCAGAAGAGTGGCCGGTCGATGCCCCCACATTCTTCATTTACCAGAGAGAGAGAGAGAGCGAGAGAGACAGAGGCCAAGCAATGTGTTTAACCTGGTCAATGCTCGGAGCTGAGATGCAGCCAGACTCTACTGGTTAGGGTGCAACATGGACCATAGGATCATTGCTAAGGAGGTTGCTATTAAAATCCACAAAAAAAAATTATGAGCATACCTTAAAAATGTTGTCTCAGGAAGGAGAAGATACAACTTTGGTGCTTCCTCTGTTCATTTCATATTCCAACATGCTTTTCTGAATGTACTTCTGAATCCAGAGGTATACCTGAGTGATCAGAGAAAACATTTTATGGTTATCAAATGCCAAAACAAACTCTTTAGATAATGGAGGGAATCCAAATTAAAATAATTTTGCAAATATTTTACATTCATGCATTATATATAGACTCTATTACGAAAGATGCTTTACATTGCATTTAAGGTATACATTTATTATTTCTTGCATTCCCAGAGAATCATTACACATTGCTTCAGCACTATACTCTGCGGTTTAAACTACAGAAGCTTATAATGCCTCTGTGCTTAATAATACAGGTTAGCCTCTAAATCTCACACTGTATATTAACTTATGATGAGCCTTGGATTTTTTCACATTTTCCACTCACTTAAGTAAGAAGGGATAACCTTTATGTGTTGACTATTAGTTTATCATTTGGCTCTACACCCTGTTACAAGTAAAAGACTGAAACAAATTGCTATTTGTGTAAAATGGCTACATAAGCAATAACAATATTTCAACCTCGATTTTTATAAGAAAATACATACACATGAACAGTACAACCTTGGTGACTACTGTGTCGAGGAAGTCTAAATACACTTCACACGGGGAATATGATTAAGATGCTTTAAAACTGTTATTTGGATAAATTGGACTCGTAAGAGCACACTGGTTAAGTCATTAATAATTATGAAGAGAGAAATAGTCAAATATTTCCATTAAAATAAACCCATTTTATTTGAGGACATATTTAAAACAACCACGGAAATCATTTGGTGCCATCAACAATATAAAATCAATAGTCAAGGTCATGGTTGTCTGTTTTTTCAGATAGTAAATCCACCCCTTTATTATGTCTCTCCACTAGTCTGCGAACGCAAATAAATTACATTGTGTGACCCTGAATGTCTATTGCAGCAATAGTACAGTTCCAATATCCATCTGACTTGAGACAAACCGATCTTGTGCTCTCTTTTCAATATGTAATTTACCAAATGTATAAATTATAATCAGCTTTGTATTTGGTATTGTTTCTAAACTATCCATTTTTGTATTGCAAATTTGACAATTCAGTTTATTATATTATATTTTATTCATAAAATTACTTCTATCTGTTAAATTTTCCATTACGGGTTTGGAAAGATTGTACCTACAACAACTGTATTGTAATCACAAAATATGTATATCTTAATTTAATGTGTTTACATTACTATACAATGTTAAGTGACAATAAATCTATGTATTTACTATCTTCTCATGCAGCTATAAGAGCTCAGCTCAGTGGGCCCAAATCATGCAATATTTTTTAAAATAATTTAATAAGCACTTTGTTTTATGGGAAATAGTTATTGTTTTATGATGACTCAGGGAGCCAATGGCTCTGCAGTGCTCTCCAGCTCTCTCCACACCTCGTTTTATTTTACAGTCCTACACTTTATTACTCGGCAACCACGCCGTCGAGCTGCATGGCAACCATGCCAAATCCTGAGTTTTCCCATCTTTTTCTCAGTCCTTTATCAGAGAAGAAATCTATAAAATTGTCAAATATCAAAACAACTTAGGCATATCGACATATACACTACAGAAATGTACAGTTCAAGAATGTTCTCAAACACAAATACTCTGAACAGCATTTAAACTCGATCGACATTTGCTAATAAAGAGAAATATTCCACCTAAGTTTTCAGAACGGATGATGAGAGGTGAATGTTGCTGGTGAATGTAATACAAGTTAGAAGTGTGCATGCAAGAACTGTATGCGTGTGATAGTGTAGCCCTGGGAACAAGTGATGTGTTTTCATTACAGCTCTCTGGCCTTTTTACTTGTGTCCGATATGCTCCAACCCCCAACCCCCAGAAGACAACAGGAGAAGGCGCACACTGACAGGAGAATCATTGGCGCATGACAGGGGTGTCCTGGTTTTCCCCCTCTACACGCTAGCTGCTGTTAAAGATTCAAGACATGAGCTATGTTCAGTGGCTAAGCTGCTTGCTAAAGCTTTCATTAGACTGTATTTAAGGAATAGTTCACCCCAATTTTGTCATGATTTACTCACCCTCATGTCATTCCAAACATATATAATTTTCCTTCTTATGCTGAACCAAAAGTAAGATGTTCATTTGTATCTGGAGTCTTTAATCCTTTGGTTATGATGAACATATATCGAAAGAATACTGATGATGGTCTCCACTGACTTCCATAGCATTACTTTCCCTACTACGGGACCAACAACTGTTTGGTTCTTCAAAACATCTTCTTGTTCAATCTAAGCTTTCCTATTTAAAAATGATGTCATCTTGTTCAGGTTGAATTTATTTTAATTCTACATATTAAACTGGAATTCTGTTTGCGAAATTCAAGAAAATACAGGAATTAAGCAGCATTCATTCAATAGCAGCATGATGACAACGTTTATTTCTGTGACATTTAAATACTTGCTATTTGAGTTACGACAATGACAAGACTCACATGTCATATATACATGCATGTTATTTCAGTGACACTTTGGAAAAATATTAACTGTAATTGATCTTCCGTTACTGATTGAAAGAGTTAAACACAAAAAATAACTTGTATAAAAACACCAAAAAAAGGCCTCTGTACATGTACATGTTATGCAACTTTGGCTCCAATGGAATAAGTATAGATTTTTTTGAAAAGAGGAAGAACAGGAAAGAAGGGATGAAAGAACAAGGGATGGAAGTGAAGGGGTGGATCTGATATTTCCATCTTTAATGGAGAACTTTAAAGATAACTCACTGTTTGTGTTTGAGCCACTCACTTTGAGTGTGGGAGTCAAGCACATTAAATCATGCACACACACACACACACACACACACACACACTGGCGTCTCTGTGTTGTGACTCATTCAAAGGAAATGCACAGCTTTAAGCTCAGCCAGATAAAGTATGTTAAGGATAGAAGGGTTCTGAGTATAACCTGTATGTGTGTTTGGTTTTTATGGTGATGTTCTGTTTGTGCTAGTTGTCTGTAGCTAAGCTGAACAAGCTCTTAACTCTGAACAGGTTAATGGAACTTTTATGGGTCTCTCTTACAATCAGTTGACCTCTTGAGTTTCTCTCTGTTTTACTCTCTCTCTCTCTCTCTCTCTCCTGTGTATCTTTCGCCTACTGGAAAATGTTGTTTCACAAACTGCAAGATCATCCCCTTTTCAAATAATACATCCAGGGTCAGTTTTACAGACAAGTACTCAAACCGCATACCGCAAGACGATTTACAGTTCCCTTACATGCACAAAATTCATAAATGGCAGCAAGAAATACTTTAACCAATAAGATATATGGGCATTAATGGCTAACTTCTACTTTGACGGATTTTGCGGATTTTGAAAGTGTCAACTGCATCAGATTTATCAGCGACAGTTGAAAAAAAAGTACTGAATATGAGCTCCCATCTCTCTTTCTTTTACCAGTTTACTTTATTCTCATTCCCTGTTCTAAGAATGCCCTGTCCAATACTCACACACATACACAGTCTGGGTGATAAAGGTGGGTGAGAGATAGCCCTGTAAAAGTCTTATCTCATCACAGTCACTTTTATTCATGTCCATCATCAGAGTGTCAATAGTAATCATGGACCAATCAGAAACAGTGTGATGGAGCACCGACCATGAAAGGACACACACACACACACACACACACACACACACACACACACCCTAAAGTAAAAAAAAAATTCAAAGAGCACATTCTCTGGGCAACATTAATATGTACTAAAATTCTGGTCAAGCATTTGAAAATGAGATTTGAATGCAATAAGCCTAAAATGAAAACTTAATATATAAAATTGCTCTGTAATTTGAACACATACACACTTCTCCTCTTCTCACTTCATAAAAGCAATCAATATGGGCTGTCCTTGTGTGTGTGTGTGTGTGTGTGTGTGTGTGTGTCTTCTTCTCTTCCTCCTTCTCATTTCCCTCGCATCCTTCTTTTCTTCTCTCCTCTTGGAATTTATGCTCACTGATAAGTAGTAACTCCTACACAGTAGAAATGATGATGATGATGATGTGAAATAAAATACAGCTATGCTGCCTCCCTTCTCTCTGTGCTGCAGACTAGACATGACTCTTAAAAGATAATAATCAATATTGATTTTAAGTGAGTGAGAGGGAGTGAAAAGGGGAATAATAGAGGAGAGAGATGGAGAAGGAATGGATGCATGGGGATGTAGAGGGGAAAAGTGCATGTTGGGGAGGTAAAAGCAGGAGGGGGAAGAAAAAGAGAGAGATGGGTGAATGGACTCCTCTCCATCTGAAGCTTGACAGAATCAATGAGCTTTAGAGGATAGACAGAGCCTCAAGGTGCTCCTCCGTTAAACTGGAAACTGTGTGTGTGTATCAGTGTTGCCATGTCTGCTTAGAATATGCAACACTGGACTTATAATAATAAATACTATAAAATATGGAACCAATGATTTATATCAAAGCAGAAAAAACCTTAAACCACGTTGCGTAAGTTTATGTATGTTTTTGTATGTGTGTGTGTGTGTGTGTGTGTGTATGTAATCAGGAAATTAAGTTTAAAAAGCTTATTTTAACTAACAGAAAGTTGCTTTCTTTTATTTCATATATATAGTTAAACAACACTGGAGTATAACATGCTACTCAGCTTTTACACTAACAGACATTTGGAACTATGTCAGGGATCACAGAAAAGATTTTTGTACTTTATATAATTGAGATAAAATTGGATGACATGGCGGAGTGCAACCGCCTTAAAACTGTCTGAATTCAAAATGTTGGGATGTAGGAATTTAAGATTTCTGTCTTTTTTAACTGTCATAACTCATATTTTCCCACTTACAGTGTTAGATGTTTGTCTCTTTTTTTGCACACAACATGCTTTTTTGTTTTTATGCTGCTGTGTATTTAAAACCTCTATGTTAACAAGCTTTTTTCATGTAAAATGAGTAACAGCATAAGCTACACACAGAATGTTCAATAAACTGGCTTTACCCCAGTACTTCCATGACAAACTTTTTGCAAAGCCTTTCTCAGTCCACCTTGAAAGAAGCTGCTCAAACTGTTAAGATGAAACTGGTACGATCAAGGAGCGTTTAAAAAATAAAACGTAAGGCACTCTTTGCTAACCTTATGAAGAAGAGCTGCATGCTCTAGTACTCAAAAACAGTACGGCGCTTGGCAGCTTGTAAAGTAACTTTCTCAGAGTTCTTTGTCAGAGTAACTCATCGGTACTTAAACTCCAACAGGACGATATCATGTTACTTTCTTCTGTAGAAAAGAGAATCAATCAGCTCTATTACCTTACCGCGACAGGACGGGGCAGGTTTGTGAACACCAAAAAGAAAAAATGGCTTGAGATGATAAGGGTTTTTAGGCCATGAGAAAAATACTATCAGTCAAGTGTGTCCAAGTGTTTTACTGATATTGTATTTACACTTCATGTGTCATAATTTACAGATATAGAACTTTTGCACCAGATTAAAAAAAAAAGTATAGATGCACAATAATTTTCTGTTGTGTGTTAATGTGAACAGTTTGTTCAGGATGATAATGAGCTAATAATAACAAGAGATCAGATTTTCGGATTAAAATGTTTATGTGCCAGGAAAATTTGGGGGATATTTGTGTATGCTGTGTGTGTGTGTTTAGAAAAGGCACTGAGAGTGCACCCCCATGTCCATCTATTCTCTTTACCCTCTGACAGCCACACAGGAACTCACTGGCCTTTTCTATTCCAATCAAACCAATTCTATCTATATTTACTCCATCTGCCCAGCCCAATGCTCCACTGAGCTGTATGTGTGTATGTGTAAGTGTGTGCAGCAGCTTTAATGGCACAGGGTCTCGCTGATAGATGAAGATTTAGCTCTGTGGATGAGAGCGTCGGATTAGGGATGACATGGCAACTATGCTATCCCATCATTCCTTGTCCAGCATCGCATCCCAGAAGCCAGTTCCACCCCATCGAGAGGGCATGATGGGGTGATGAATGATTGGAACTGTGGGAGAAGGTAGACAGAACAGGGGAAAGAATACACTGTGGCCATCTTTATCCCCTGTATATTTTCTCGCTGTTATTCGAAACACGCACACTTGCTACTGCTTTTGTACAGAGGCAAACAGGCAACGCGCATATATATAGTTAACAGCTTTTCATTGGTTATCTATGCTAAAGAACAGTGGCTAATCCCCAGGTCCATTATCCACAGGCTCCTCCCATCTCTAAATGAGCCAATTAAGGGTGTTTATGTGTTTGTGTTGCTGTGATGAGGCCGAGTTGGCCGAGAACCACTGCAAAGCTGAACAGCTAATCAATGGTGCTTTAGTGCTAAATCGCTTTCTCTCTCTTGCACATATTTTTCTACACCAACTCCCTTTCTCAGTCTCTCTAACTCTCGCCTTCGTTCAATTAACAGAGGCATGGATGAACGGCCAAGTCAATTGACCATGAAGCAAACATCAAGTGCAGCAGCAGAGGTATTGGAAACAGTTGTTCTTTCATTACGGCATGATGGCTTTAAGAGCTTTATCTCCAAAATGTGAACTCCGCTGTTAAAGTGGCATGCTTAGGTGTATTGATTACGTTGTTATATTGCCTAATTTATACAACTTGATTGCCCTGGTTCATCCAACCCAATTAGCGTTGCCAAACAAACCCTGAAGCTGAGTTTAGTGGCTGTCAAATAAAATTTTGAAACATAAAGAGGAAAACAAAAAATGAAGTGAATGTTATCAGAGAGAAAAATAGAGGCCACTAGGGTACTACAACTGAAACAACAATGTAAAAAATATGATCTGAAAAATGCAATATCAACAAATGAGAGCATTTTAGCATTTTTTGCCTCTGAAGGTCCAAGTAGGTACACAGCTGCACAAAACCCCACCCAAAAAATTGATACTTCGACACAAAAGCACTGGGAAATTTTTTTATAAACCTGTGCTAAGATGAGTTGGACTTGAATTTGGCCGAGGTCTACTGGTGAGCAGCACACTGCTGTTAGCCTAGCCTGTGCTAACATAAATAAATGTACAAGAAACGCCCCGTGGGGTACAGTGTGCCATCAGCCCGTACACTACTGTCATCATTTACCAGGCCAATCATCTTGGGATCCGGCTGGCGATGGATTCTGATCACCCCGGGAACCAGCACGTGATGGATTCTGATTGGGTCGATGATCACTCTTCCAATAAGAGTAATTAATATAACGAAGACCCTCCGAGCATGTGCAGGAGCGGGTGATGAATATCGGTGCCCATCGCTCATTACTCATACATGACATCATACAGAGAGGAAGCAACACAGAGAGAGGGGAAAACATTCACATAATGCACAAAACAAGCACAGGCACAGAACAAAAAATGCTCAGGAAAGGCACAACACATTTATAATACAGCAAATTAAAAGAAAAAAAAACATCTTCCTGTTGATTTGAGCACTAGTGTATGAAAGAGCATGAAAAAATTAGCAATGCCAGACTGTCGAAGATCTGTTTTGGCTATTTGTAGATTGCTGTAGCTGCAGCCTTTAGCTTCCAGCACTAGCTTGAATTATACTATATTGTATTATTATTTCATTTTTTATTATACTATATCATATTGCATGTACACGTCTTTAGAGATACCACCGCTGTGTTTCCAAACACAAGACGCACCGGGTAGCACCAAGTGATGCAGTGTCTGAAATTACAGATTGCCCTTTCAAGACACTGGAAATGAATCAAGGGCCCTTGATTCACTAGCTTGAACATCCCTCCCCACCTCCTACCCCTAGGGCACTTAGGCATGCATCTCTCTCTCTGTAAAAGCCGCAGTTCTAGTTATTAGAGTATGATAATGAACACAGTGGAATGAACTGAGGGCTCACCACAGAGGAATCTAAATGAGTCTACATACATATACACTCACTGGGGAAAGGGCAATTAGTGTAGGCCTTTCTACCTGACCCCATAACACACACACATATACAAGAAGACAGAGAGGGACCTCCCACTGCACAACATGAGTACATATGCAGATATGTCGTGGGATGTGACTAATTGGCTAATCTAGTGCCTCTCACACACTTAATCATCTTAAGCACTTTTAAAGGGCTGAGCAACAGGAACGTAATGAGATAAAACCGCAGACTCCCAGTGGTGCACAGTGTCTCATACTCTTTCGTTCTGCTTTCTCTCTATTTTTCATCCGCTTTTTTTTTTAACCATTAATCAGCGATTCCTAAATGCAATGGTTAATCTGCAATTGTTTCCCATCTGTACATTACTGACAGGCTTGCTGTGGGATACTGTTTAAGTATACTCTCTTTGTACATTCTTTAAATGCTAACCAAGCTCTCTTGTTGTTGTTTTTTAAAAAGGAGACTCTATTAGTACTAAACTGATCAGGTGAGATACAAGTATACACTTTCTACAATCAGATATTATAATAAAATAAATACAGTTGTAATAGTCTGTATAGTCTGTAATTTAAATGCACAGACTCCCAAAAACGTGGGGAGGGCGTTATTCTGAAATGTGTGAGTGCTCATTGAAAAAGTCCATTACATCAGAACACAAAACATCCATCTGGCACCAGTTTTTATTTATTTTTTATATATATATATTTAAAAAAACGACTAATTGTTGTAAATGAATTAGAAATAAATCTTAGTTATAAATTAAAAATGATATATAAATTATTTTACCACAATGTACACATTGAGCAAACATAAAACATTACATCAAAATATTAGTGATTGTTTATCATTTTAAACCAATGATGCATCAACGACTAATACAAGTAATTCCTGCAATTTATGTTTGCTAGCTAGATAATGTTACATATTTAGCCTAATTTGCAACAACAAATGTTCAATGAGTGCATCACAGAAAACTACACTGCATAGTGTGCAAGCTGAAAGATAGTAACATTTAATGACTAAAGCACAAGTGACACGTTTCTCACAGCTAGCCTGAAACTTACTCTTTACAATACTTGCAACTGTGAAATACATGTATGAACAGTTCAGAAGTTTGGGTTGGCAAGTTTTTTTTCTTATGGTTTTTTAAAAAAAAAAGTATCTTACAAATCTATATTTATTTACATTTATTTTTAATTTAAAGTAACATAACTTAAATTTAGCTACTTTAATAGATTTTATATTTATATTATATATATTTTTTTATTTATATTTTATATAAATTTGTGTTACATCAAAGCTTTCTTCAGTGTCAAATGATCTTTCAGAAATCATTCTCAGATGCACAAGAAACAAGCGAGGTGCTTATAACATATTGTTTAATAAGCTGGTCTAATACTCACTCTACAACAATAAAACCATTAGAAAGATTATACAAACAAGCATTAAAAATACTGGATAAAAAACCATATCACTACCACCACTGTAGTATTCTGAGTAAATATCAGTTACTTACCTGGGATAATCTAATTAAATTCAAAAACATTTGTTTAATCTATAAAATTAGATATGGCTTAGCACCTCCTCCACTATGTGATTTTATACATTTTAGATCCAGTGAGGTTAGGGTAACTAGAGGGGCAGTGAGGGAAGACTGCATCATACCCCGGAGAAAAACAGCTTTTGGTCAGGCTGTCTTCTCCGTAAGAGCAGTTCAGCAATGGAACACAGTGCCGGCAACCATTAGAGAGTCCTCGTCCTTCTTTTCATTCAAAAAGAATGCAAAAAAATGGCTTGTAGAGAGCCAAATTTGTGGGCACTAATGCTTTTATGTGTGTATTTAAATATTATATAATTTTTATATGAATTGTACTTATTAACCATAATGTGTTGTATGCAATTTTATTTTTATTATTGTGTGTGATTTCGTACTTGTGATTATTTTTAAAGGTTGCCTTGTTTAAATCTGGCTGGGGGACTACCGATGAAAATTAGCACTTGTGAGCTAACTCGGGTACATTTACATTGTTTTAATGTTTATTAATGTACACTGTCCCCTTTCAAATAAAGAAATTACAAATTACAATATACAAAGGGACACAGTGGTAATCTCAAACAAAAGCAGGTTTATTTTATTTGAACACAGGCAGATAGGAGAAAAAGACAAAGAGTCCAGATGAGAGTTCGGGAAGAAACAAGAGTAAGCAGGGCTTTTTCTGAGTAAAACAGTCCTATTTCCTTTCCAGGGTATACCAGGGGAACGGTGGAGGGTGGAGATGATGGAGCTGAGAAGAAAGGGGAGCAGAACACTGGCAGAGAAGAGAAAAGGAGAATAGGAAGGAAGGGAGGAAGGGAGGAAGGGAAAACAAATTCCCAGGTAAGGCTAGCTTAGCCAACTGTATGACCAGACAATGTGACATTGAGAAGAATGCTAGGATAGGGAGCTTGATTAGCGGTGACAGGTGCAGGGAATTAAGACTCCAGGTGATGGTGATCATGTACTGAGAGCAGGTGAGAGACTAATGAGGATAATAAAGGAACACAGGTGAAAGGAATGACAATAAAAATAGAGGAAGAAACTGGGTCAGGGGAGCACATGGGGAGAAAACACAACAAAACAGGAACACAGAGGTCCAGGGGCATGACACATCCTTGTTGAAAAAAACAAACAAAATTCTTTAAAAAAAAAAAAAAATTCTACTGACCCCAAACAGTAGTTTATATCAGTAGATATTTTATGTTTGCATGTCTAAAATGAGTGGATGACATCTTGGGTGGGTTGAGATGCTTAAGATAGTTATGACCTCTGCAGTGGATGTGAGACCAGGCCCGTCTAAAGAGTCTGTTTGTCCATGTGTGTGAACGCACAGACGTCAGTGTGGGCCAGTTTCACCACTGCTCTCTTTACAGCTCCTTTCATGTCCTGTTAATGAGAAAACCGCAGCACCCAGCGTTCCCCTTTTAAAGGAGGACAAATTAAAACCCAAATATGAATCACACTCAACATGGCTGCCGCTCAAAAGTTGTAGACTTTCACCGAGGTCAGACTGGACAGCACATCGTCTGGGCGGCTAATGACATCCATTCATGGCACGTCCGTACGACTGCTGCTGCTTCCCAGAGGTCTCATTCCCAGTTTGGTTTATATAAATAAAACATCAAGTGATAAATGCAAGATAGATGGTTCTGTTTGAAACGATCCGAGGATTCCTGATGAGTGTAGTTAATGTTTTTATGACTAAATAAAACCAACTACCTTTTGAAAGTTTGGGGTCAACAATTTGTGTCTGAAAGAAAGTTCTTATTAAAGAATCCTGAGGAAAAATGTATCAGTTTTACTTTAACATTTAAAATAATAAGAAATGTTGCTTGGGCAGCAAATCGGCGTATAAGAATGATTTCTGAAGGATCACGTGACACTGAAGACTGGAGTAATAACTGCTGAGAATTCAGATTAAGGCAATCACCGGAATAAATTCCATTTAAAAATATACTAAAATAAGAAAAAAAAGTTATTTTAAATTGTAATAATATTTCACAATATTACAGGTTTTATTGTATCATTGGTGGGTGAGACTTACCAACCCCAAACTTTGAATTGGTAGTTAAATTACATATTAATTTGTACAGAACGTCTCAACAGCATGGACTAGATGTTTGCACATTACTGATAAGTTCAAAGAAATATGGTGTGGAGGACTATGATCTCTGTGATCTATAAGAGCAGGCAAACCAGACATCTATTGCCCTTATAACTCTATGTAAACTAAATCAATAAATCATCTTTTTAAAACATATATTAGAGCATTAATATTCACTAAAACTCACCATCTATATTAGCTCTAACGCCTGTATTTTCAGTTTAAAACGTGCTACAGTCTTTAAGCTCCCAGTTAACAACCGGCAGTCCCAGTTAAACAATTAGTGTACTTATAGTGTGTAGGACTGTCTGAGGCTACAGCCACATAACTGCACATCACGAGCATTGGTCATAAAATTAAGTCCTACAATTAAAAGTTGAGGATAAGAGCGGTTTTAACGACCTCTGCGCTAGTTCAGACTGGGTTGGCCTGTCTGAGGCTGTCTACAGACACAAACAGCACCGCCGGAATAATAAAAACACACGAATGAAAGACCAAAAACACCATTAAAGAAAAGAGCCCATGGGTGATGCCTTGTTTAGTTGGCTTTCTGATTGTGATGATGGAAATAAGGGCATCATTTGTAGGGCATGAGTGCGTGTGAGCATGTGGACAGAACAATGGAAAAAGTCAGGCAGACCGCAGACACCGGAGGACCGACATCAGGACAGGAAGTGAGAGGGACTAATTCACTTCAGCATTAAAACATCACTACAACCCTACTTCTCCTTTTGCAAACATCATGTATGTAGTTGTGTTTCTTACATGTACGCCTGTAAATGTGATTTTCTTGTTATAGCTAATGTATGCTAACCCTTGCTGAAGGTGTTGTCATCAAGTCCCTTGTCCTGACCTAACCCAGCCCAAACACACCAGCCCTTCAGTTAAACAGACATCAAACGCAAACGCCGCTTTATTAAACGTTCATACGAATTGAAAAAAGTTATATATAGCATTACATCAGAGAGGTAATGTTTGAATTTTTAAATAGTACCAAATATAAAAAAGCCATTTGTAGGCCGATTTCCCTGAAAGACAACCTATAAATACTGCAGCTATCAAAACTTTGATCTTTCTGTTTGAGCATCCCGACCAATCCTACGAATGGGCGGGACTATCTTTTTCAGACCAAAAAGAGATGTTTCAAATTTGATTGGCGATGCATATATTATATACTTTCCCTTTAAAAAGATGACAGTTTATAACTCAATTAACTTTTTTTTATTGAGGACATAATATAAACAAGAACATTTTTGTATAGAAGACACACCATGATTCTTGAGCCATGGGCGAGTGTGTGTGTCTAGCACACAGATGGCGTCAGTCTCGTCTTAGTGTGAGTCTCAACAGGACCTCTATAAAGTAGAGACAAGTAACACTGCTCATTCTCAATACAGCACCATTACAAATATACGTTATGTACATACACACCAGGACGACTTAACGCCTTTTGTTTAGTGGAAAAGAAAAGGATAATCAGAAAAATTGTGGTCATAATAAAAAAAAAAAACACTTAAAAAGACTGAGATGTCAGTGTATAAACTATTTGGTGTAAAACAGAGGTCAGTTTTAATGGAATAGTTCACCCAAAAATAAAATTTGCTGGAAATTTACACTAAGGCTATCCAAGATGGAGATTAGTTTTTTTTTTTTTTTTTTATTGCAACAGATTTGGAAAAATGTAGCATTACATCACTTGCTCAGAGTCCAGACAGCTTCTAAAAACACCACAATAAACCACAAATAATCCACACGACTCCAGCCGATCAGTTATTAAATTGTGAAGCGAAAAGCTGTGTATACATTGTTTAAATAAATCCATCGAGTTTTTAAACTGTTGCTCCAAACCAAAATACAAGTCCATAATCCATAATAATAATTCCTTCAGTGGAAAAGTCAATCCTGTGTTGTCCTTTTGCATCAAAATCCATCAATATACTCGTTTAGAACTGTCTTTGTAAACCGTGTTTGATCTGGGCATATTTCTCTAGAGTCAGATCTCTTGATTATTAAGTTTGTTTGTTTCTTAATGGATTTGTTTGAAACACAGCTTTTCACTTCACATGATATTAATTGATGGACTGTTATGGAAGTTGTGTGGATTACTTTGATGTTTTTAATCAAGTGTTTGGACTCTCATTCTGACGGCACCCATTCACTGCAGATGATCCACTGGTGAGCAAGTGATGTAAAGCTAAATTTCTGCAAATCTGTTCCTATGAAAAAACAAACTCATCTGCATCTTGGATGGCCTGAACAATAGTACATTTTTAGCATTTCTTTTTCTAGGTGAACTATTCTTTTAATGTAACTATTCCACAAAAACAAGGGACCTACTACTTCTTTGTAAAATTTTCACAGTTTCGATTCAGTTTAAGCACAACTGAAACAGATGAGGTATGTCATATGGATCCATAAACATTTCTAGCAGTGTCTAATCAGGACATAAAATCAATATTGGCTCAGAACTGGCTCAAAGTGGAAAAGACTGACTGTAAACATTTGCAGGCAAATGTGTGAAGTAAGAATGCTTGAGTAACAGTTTGATCCGATCATAATTATAAACGGCTAAACCTGGCAACAACCTAAGAGAGGCATCGGACTCTCAATGTTACACTTGTTAGCTTCAACATACCTGTAACATCCCTCTGAAAATATACACTCATGCATATCAATAATAAACCAGCAAGTCATAATTTCCAGAGTCTGGGTCACTTCCATTGGACCTACTGCACCCCCTCCTCTCGTAAAAATTGGAAGACGGAGGAAAAGTCTTTGTTAGAGTAGCCATGAGCACACATCGCACGGTAGATCTGGTGTGCCAAAGAACCAAGAGGAATTGGGGTCTGGGCACTGGTCGCCGTATCCTGAGCAAAACCAAGATCCTGAGAACATAACATGTTTTATTTTATTTTTTTTTACAGTTTTTTACAGTTAAAATCATTTAGTCTGTCAATTAATAAAATAAATGTGGTCAAAAGAAAAAAGAAGAATGCTTCGACTTGCTTTAGCCATTAGCTTTGTGCCAAAGCCTCCCTGGTAGTTATTAGCTGAGGGCACTCCTTCCATGACACCTGGGACGGGGTTATACTTGTCACTGGACCAACATCGTCCTGAACTCGTGTTCAGAATCTTCGCCAGCAGCTTTGGATCTAAACCCAGTCTGATCAAGAGAGAGAGAGAGAGACAGGTCAAAGGACAGAGGTCAGACAGAGCGCTGACCTTTAGGCTCATGACCAGATCATCCCTAAGTGGAAAGCAGGCCTGGATAATACAGTATTGATATTTAACAGGAGCTGCAGTTCATCATTTTCCACTCTCCCGCTTGTTGTCCCCCACACAAATGCAGGGGTAATAAAACTCTGACACAAGCAGCTGTCTTATTAACTCGCCCCCACCAATCTGTCCCCCATAAGAGAAACCAGGGTGATTTCAGTCCTGCATTTAAAGTAGATCTGAGTGAAATGGGCCTTGCTGCTTTACAGACGAATGTGCACCCAAATAACACAGTATAAAAGGAACAAAATTGACAAGACAGCAAACACGACAGAAAGATTGTGACATTTTCTGAAGAAAGCAGCTGCCATGATGATAAGTGTATGGTTGCTGGAGCCTAGTTAGCTGCTTGTTTAGTTTTTAGTTAAAAGAGCTCACCTTAAACTATGATATTTGTTGCCTCTAAAAGCCATTAATAAAATTGTGAAAAAAATAGTATGAATTTCATATTGTAGGAAAAAAAACTATTCATGTAATTTTCATATGCTTTTTAAAAACTTATAATATATGATATAATAAAAAAAAGGTTTGATCTAATCACTACAACTATCACTACACATGTAATATTGTAAAGCCATCATGTAAAAGATAACAGCATACTTTCCTTACACTTTGAAAAAAAAAAGTAATATATTAAATATAAGTGATCATTTTTTAATACATTATAAAACACTTTTGGGTCCCACTTTATATTGAATATATGAATTTTACTTAATTAGTAATATTTATTATATTATATAATTAGATTAAATATATGGGGGGTCACTACACATGGCATTTTTAAATCTGAACTAGATTTGGCTTATGACAAAAAAAGGTCTATCTGAAAACACCAGACCTTTTCAAATAATAATAGTTTTGTTCAGTTTTTTCTACTAAATAATCAGAAATGTGGTCAAACTATTTTAATCAGGAGAGTATAAATGTAAAAAAAGGTTAGAAACTAAACTGACACTTAAAATTACACTTTTTCCTGTTTATTAGAATAAATCAATAGGTAGAACAAAATAGAGTCACATTATTGACACAAACACCACTAATAATAAAAAAAAAACGTTAAATAGCACTATTTGCTGAGACAAAAGAAAATTAGGTGGTAGTTGACAAAAAGCCATTTTGAAACAAAAAGAAGATGAAGAGAAGAGGGGGAAAGAGGGAAATCTGATGATGATGTGTAACTGGGCTAAGAGCTGCAGTCTCTTGCTTTAACAAGAACATAAATATGACCACATCAAGAGCGCCTCGACACACGCGTGTGCGTGCGCACTCACGCCGGAGCGGCAGCGGTGGTGAGACAGTAAAGTGCACTTTTTAGCTTTCTTATGTCTATTAAACTATGATGAGTGTTTAAGAGCAGTTATACAGTAACTCCACCTGTCTCTCATTCAGGGGGCCGCGCCTTCATATACACTCACACGCACAAACACTTTTATAAGTCTATGCAATAATTAGGAGACAAGGACACACAGATGTGCATAAAAAGTCTATTTCTTTCCCCTTTCTATTATTCCATCCGTCCATCCCACAGTGTCTGTTTCTACAGACTGTTTTGGAAAATGTAATCTCAATAATGTGTGTGTGTGTGTGTGTGTGTGTGTGTTTGTGAGCGGCGCTGTCATTTGACAGTTGTTTCTGGAGGGTTTAATGTCTGTAAACAGCCCACTGACTGACCCCGTATCAATCTCCCGTTCTCTCTCGCTCCCTCACTTTCCCCCTTTATGTCTGTGTCTCTTGGTCTCTTGGGGACAACCGGTGACATATGTTCAACATCGTCCCCTCCTTCCCCCCGCTCACACTCACACACTCACGTTCTGGGTCAGTGACTGAAAAGGTTACTGCCTCAACTGCAACCTGGCTTCTCTGCTACAACACAAATCACTCTCTCGGCACAAGAAACGAGTGTGTGTGCGTGTAGGGGAGGCTAAACCTTATTTTGTATAGCCCTCATTCTACTCCTATGGATATTATCCAAACCATTTACACATCCAATTTACATGAAAGAGACCCTTTCAAAGGACACTTGTGAAGATTTGGCTGATGAAATCGAGTGTGAAGTGTGTGCAGGTTAATACCACAGCAGCGAGGGCAAGGAAAACAGATGTGAGAGTCTAGTTAAACAGGATGAGTGAATTATAGTAAAAGAAAAAGGAAAGGAGGAAATAAACTTGAGGCGTCTGATGTTTGATCACTGAATTAGAACGGGGGCCCATTTTGTTAAAGACTTATGTTTAAACACTATGCTTCTTGCTCTCATTTCATCTTCATCAAACCCTGGTGCTCTCAAGATTATAAACACTAGTCTTATAAGCAAACACACACAGGCCACAATTTTATTAATGTCTTTAAGAGGCAACAAACGAGTTTATTACCAATTCTCAATTATCTTTTTAAACATCTGTACACAGGCTGTGTGTGTGAGGGTGCTTGTGTGATAAATGAAGTTTCAAAGCTTCTCAGTCGTGTGTATGTTGCAACAATATATATACATTTAAAAAACAGGCTCAACCTCGGTTGTCCCTGCTGGTGTAAAAGAGAAGACAGCAGCATATGCATGCATAAGTCAAGATAGATGGAGAGAGGAAGAGAGAAAGAGAGAGAGAGAGAAAGTGTGAGAGGGGAGATAACTGTCTATTGGGGACACTTTCTCTCCAAGTGAAATATCATGCATGACCAGAGATACCCAGCACTCGTTGTGAGAAAATAATAAAAGGGCCTTTTTCTAAAAGGAGAGTACAACTTGGGGTCCCATTACTCTTATAAAACAGATTTCTTAATTTCTCCACATAATATATATATATAGAGAGAGAGAGAGAGAGAGAGAGTGAGAGAGAGAGAGAGAGAGAGATAATCGCATCCAAAATAAAAATTTTTGTTTACATAAAATGTGTACTGTGTATATATACATATAAAATACACACTCATACAACATATATTTTTTAAATATTTACATGTATCTATATGTATATATTTAAATTCATAAAATTTTAATTATATATAAATATATTTAATATATAAATGTAACATTTTTCTCAAATATATACATTAATGTGTGTATATTTATATATACTTAATAAATATACATGGTACAATACACATATACTATGTAACCAAAAACATTTATTTTGGATGCGATTAATCTTTTGACAGCACTAATAAATAAATGAATGAATGAATGAATATACACACATGTGGTCAGAATTGTTGGTACCCATGGTAAATATGATCAAAGTAGGCTGTGAAAATAAACCTGCATTATTAATCCTTTTGGTCTTTTATTATTATTTTATTTAATTCACTAAAATCTAAGCTTTCATTTGACACAATTACTGGTACCCCTAGAAATTCTTATGAGTAAAATATTTGTGAAGTAAGTTCCCATTCATATTTACAATTTTGAGCACACCGAAGTGATTATGAATATGAAATTATCCAGCCATGGCTTCGGGTTTCACAGGAATATAAATAGGGGGGAAAACAAAGACCAAATTCCCTTAATCATCTATCATAATGAGAAAAAAACAAAGAATATATTTCTGATGTGCAGCAAAAGATAAAAAAAAATAGAAAATGACTTTATGAAAAGAGCTAGAGCAGTGAAAATCCCTATTTCCACCATCAGGGCAATCATTAAGAATTTGTAGTGTTAATGGCAAACAAGCTTGTCAGAGTTATTGCAAAATTATTGAGTTACTGCTAAATAAATGATCAAACTAATATATTTTCTTTTAGATGTTTGTGAAATTGATTTCAATAGAATATGTTCAGAATGTAGATGTTCTCAATTTTGGCAACAGGACAGGAAAACTTGTAAGATCCATGAGCTTAATTAATGAAGAATAAAAGTACACACACATCTATGTATATCCTTATAAATACATGTCATATATACATAGATTTTTGCTTTACATTTTAGGGCCAATTCTGTACCAAATTAAAGTGAGAACTGAAAGAACAAAAGATAGTTGAGAAAAGGTGGAAAACCTGCTGATAATTCTCCATCGTGAGAGATCAATTATTTCTCCCTAGCACCAATTTGCTTTCCAGTTGAAAGAGAAAATCATAATATCTTCAAATAAGTCAAACACTCATCCTCTTAACATTTTCTATGTGCAGTTTGCTGCATGAGAGGACAGGCTGCAGTGCAGCATGGGAGATTTATGACAGCCAGGAACCCAAGGCATCTAAATGAGTCTGTATAAGTGCATATGAGTGTGCAGATGCCTACACGCTCCTTATATCCCAGAGAAGAGGTATGCCATCGCTTCATGCGCACTAGATTCTGAGACTGCATTCAAGCAAATATTAATGCATATCTCTAAGAATATGTTGATCTGTTGAATCCAACCTATTAAGATGTATTTGCAAGCAACACTGACAAGCAATATACTCTAATATAATTTTCCCCTCTTCTAAGATATTGCCTACACATTTTTAAACACAATGAAATATGAACTCCTTTTATCTTAAAAAAACCCAATGATGATCAGTTACAACACACACAATAGTGTATAATGACTTTTGTCAAATGTTGCACAGTTAATGAGCTGAAAAAATGAAATGAGATTTGAAAGCCATAGTAGAAAGCAGTTAAAGCCTAAACAAAGCTTTTCAGAAAGAAGGTCAAAATAAAACGAAAATTATTTTTCTGAATATATGCCCTAATGTAAGTGGAGTGAACCTTATTTGACTTTTTTTCCTATTTAAATAATAAACAAGTCATGGCATGACCCCTTTACATTTCAGTCTTTCTTATACAAAGCAATCATGTGGCAGTTTAAAAGTAGAGCAGGCTACATATGAACTACTTTTTAATGCCTTTTTTTTCATATTTTTGGGGCTAGAGAACAGCCTCATTCACACACACACACACACACACACACACTTCTTCACCTAATTCCAAGGTTCATGGTCTCTGCTGTGCCAATCATGCCAATTGCTAACAGCATGTTGTTGCAGATTTTCGCTGCCTGAAAGAGAAAATTGCAAAACATTAGTTCAGCCACAGAAGTAATCTAATTTAAAGATTTTGTAGTAACCTTTTATCGACAGTACATAAGGAATTTGTTACGCACCACATAGTGTTTAGTGTTTTACTTAAATGGGTCATATAATGAATAACATACCGGGTAAAAATGAGAATTTATAGTAACGAAGCTACAGCTACTTAGACATAACAGATGATCACATCAACACATTACATTTACACGTCAAAGACACTTGCTGTCACTTACTCGTTTCAAAAGCACTTCAGACACTTGACTCCAGATAGAGTACAATAATGCAAATCCAGTAATTATTGTTGCTCAGCGTGTCAAAAATTACGCAGTACTGATGTGCGCATACCCAATAAGCTGTGGTGGCCTTAGCTGTCTCTCTTCTAGCCCTAACCGATCTTTATTGGATGAGTATGAACACACAAACAGATTACAGAAAATCACTGTCAGTGTGAATGAACCAAACTCAAATGATCCTGGGACAAATTGTGATTTCTTTTTCTAGAATCTCTGTGTGAAAGGGGACTTAATGGCACCAATAATGGCACCATCTCTTTACTACAGTTTTTGATTGATTACAGGCTAAAGGACATTCATGTGTGTGTGTATTTACCTGTCCACTTCCCACTTGGCCGCAGTACACTACATTTGCTCCCATAGAGGTGAATAGCTCCTGGGCAGCATTAAATTCCTCCTCGACTCCACCCACCATGAAGGTGAGTTTAGCCAGACTGGCTGCACCAACACCTGAAAAGAACGCAGTCATGACTTTAAAATCATTGCAAATGTACTCAAAATCACTAATGTCAGTTTTCAGTCTGTATATTTGTAAATGCTGCGGAGGTACCATTATAATGATGGCATGTGTCAATTTTTCGAAATTGAGATTTATACATCACCTGAAAGCTGAATAACTAAGCTTTGCATTGATGTATGGTTTAATAGGATCGGACAATATTTGGTCGAGATACAAACATGAAATTCTGGAATATGAGGGTGCAAAAAAAAACTGAATACTGAGAAAATCTCCTTTGAAATTGTCCAAATGAATTCTTAGCAATGCATATTACGAAACAAAAATATATTATTTTGACCCATACAATGTTTTTTTGGCTATAAAATATACCACAGTGACCTAAGACTGGTTTTATGGTCCAGGGTCACATAATACTAGCATATTACGTGTTCAAAGACCCAAATAAGATCCAAAAAACATTCCTTTATTATTCAGCTGAAGAGCATTATAAAAAAAAAAATTAAAGTAACCTTCTAATTTACCTTAAGCATGCCTGGATTTAGTCAACAATGTGTGTGTGTTTTGGAGCAGAGGAGGGTATTAATAAGCTGTCTGGCACCAGCGGGACAACATTTGAGTGTTTGCCTTTAAAAGCCGATTGCCCAAATCATCCTTCACAACTCTCTGAGGACCACGACCCATTGTCCTCCTCCTCACAAACACATAGACTTGCGTACGACAGCTGTGACTAAAGCAACACTCCTCCCCCTAAGTGAACACTCCCCCTGGGGTATGAGTGACAGCTCTAAGGGGTAATTAACTTTACACTTTATCATGTTCAATTAAGCGCCACGCCTTAAGAGGACCGAGCGTGGCCAATCACGTTAAAGCGTGCCATGTTCTACATGGGAGGGGTGCTTTTAATGCTGCTGACATAGATATGTGTGTCCGGGGATTTGCCAGATTAGAATGCAATTAAAGTAATAAAATTGGCCAGATTTTTTTTTTAGGACTAAAACCTCATCTGCCGCAAATGAAATCCCTAATATGCATATAAATAAACACACAAATACGATCCAATTTATCCAAATTTATATTACACACTGGATACAATATGAGCTAGAGAAAAGGCATGTGCTTTGAGGTGAGTGGTCTGTTTGTGTGCATGTCAACACTAATGAATAGGCTGTTTATACTGAGAAGCTAATAATGCTGAAGTTAATTATTAAAGACTAAGAGAAAAGAGCTGATGCAAGACCGATCGAGTGAAACTGAGATAAAGAAAGAGAGTGAGGGAGAAAGGAAAAAAGACTTTATGACTTCCCCTGTATTGATTTTAGCTGTACTTCTCCGTCATCAATAATTATCTCATTAGCTCAGCGCGTCTGTCATTTACCTTCCGCTACATAGCATCTCGAAGAAGAAACGTGTATGTGCTTGTGTGTTTTGTTCATCTATAAACAAGCATTAATTTGCAGTTAATTATTTTTTTTTTTGCACACTTTTTAAATTTAACTGGTTTATCACATTTAATGAAGACATCACATTAACACATTTACAATGATAATAGTAATGCATGAAAGGTTAATGCAAGAGCAATATGAAAATGCAGATGGGGCCTAAGCAAATCTAACGTTGATTCTAACTGGTCAACAGCAGAATTCTGCAACCAATTATTTGTGTCCTCTGAGCTATGAAAATTAAACTATGTATTTGTCTCAGGCAATGTTAGTTTTAATATTGAGAAAAAAAATGTAATAATGTCAACTGAAATATATATTTCGATTACATTTGGATGTATTTGTGTATTTATAAAATCATTTAATAAGAGATAAAAAAAAACTGATGATCTCACACTTATCATTAGGCCTAATCCTATCTAACCTAATCTAGATCTACTCCAAAAATTTGTGAAATGTGTTTAAAAAGGTCAAAATTGTTAAGCGTGTTAAGCTGTAGCTCTTATTGGTAGTTGAAAACCCAAATCAGGATGGCTAAACTACTCAATAAACAAGTACAAAATCAAATCTACATTAGATTAAAAGTCTAAATCTATAAAAGCAAATATATAAGGAAGAAACCCACATGGACGTGAACTCTGACGGAGATGTACTCAGTTGTTTGTGGTGTCAGGTACCACAAACTCTCTTTCCAGCATCTTAAACACTCAGAAAAAGCCACTTAAGGCTGTACTCGCTTTTTAAAACGCCGAAACGTTTCATTAGTGGCAAAGTTACATTAAACTACATTTGTGGATATGAGCCTCTTTTCCCAGGCAAAGCGAGACGATGGAGCTTAAACCAACTCATCGAGCGTAGATCTCAAAGCCTTTACTGTGTGTAAACAAAACCCCATGCAAACCTCTCGTCGTCTTTCTACAAGCCTCTAGAACTGCTGACAGTAATAAAGACTCTAAATGACGAAATCAGTTCTTTTTTCAGCCCTCCCCACCAGACGCACACACAAACTCACGTGTCCTTTTTTGCGATCTGTCAGCTATCCTCCTGAGCTGATCAATAACATTCTTTTTGACTGTAAAAAGACCAACATTGATCGCAAACAGACAATAGGGATTTGAAAGTGATTCTCTCTCTAAACGACTGCGCTGGCAGGGCCTTAAAGAGATCTTAAAAGAACATTCTAGGAAGCGTCGTTATTGTGTTTCCAATACCAGAAACACTGCTGTAAAGACATTAGGTAAACCTCGATAAAATAGGCACTATATCAGAGGATGTCAATGATTCATTTAGTTTACGATCAAAGCTATATTTGTCCATATTGGATAATCAGGCCAGTAAATGCATAGCCTTCTTTCTACCTAAACTCCTTAAACTTTTGTTTTGACCGTATGACTTACTTTCTTCTGTGAAACATAAAAGAAGATATTTTAAAGATGTTTTAGACCAATAAAAGTCACTGTTGGTCAAAAACAACACTCTACAGACAAAAACTCGTCTGTTGAAATCATATTAAGTCTTAAATTTCTACATAATAAAGGGCGTGGTAATTTGATTGACAGGGTGATTGACGTTGTTGTCACTGGCGTCAAGCTATGTGGGCGTGGTTTCAACAACCAGCTCCTGCCTTTTTGCCCATTTTCGATTATCTGGGAGTGAAGCTCGGTGATGTGCTGCCAAGATGGCGACGGCTGGCTCTGCCCACTTTTGGCTTCAAAAACACTCTTTGGAAACCTATGGGTGACGTCACGCACACGACATCCATGTTTTTATACAGTCTATGGTGTAAACTAACACAGCGCCACGCTTCACGTGTCACAATTTTGGTTATATTTCAATTAATTCATACAGCCCTACTGACAAATTTTTCACAATTATCTTCTGTGTTTCACAGAAGAAAAATAAGCAACACACGCTATGAGTGAGAAAATGATGGCAGAGATTTCATTTCTGGATGAACTGTGCCTTTAAGAAACTTTTTTTTTTTGGCTTTTGATGCAGTGGGAACATTCTTACTAGTGTAACAGGAACAAACATATTTACAAGCTTCATGTGGCTAAACCTATAATTACGACCAAAAGGAGATATTTTCTCAGACAAATTAAAACACCAAGCAAACTTAATACACTTCTTTCTGCATGTATAAAAACACATACACATGAGAACTTCTCACAGATTAACAGTTTCTACGCCAGCAGTCCTAATACTGACAGGTTCACAGAGGCAAAAGAGTTTACGAGCCACCACACACACACAATCAAAAGCAAACCCTTCACAAGGTCACAAGAGAGTCATGCACATATTATCTTCATTATTCAGAGAAGTACGATTTTAATAACTGCCATCATCACCCCCCCGATCTGGAATCAATGATCCTCCAGGCCAGGAGTCATCAGTATATTGGCTCCTAAGGATGCTGATTAGCGGCTCTTCAACACATGCACACATTCCTTAAATAGCACCATCATCATCATTTTAAAATTATCCATAATTGCGGACTTAAAAGCTGCTTAACACTCATCTTATGGATGACGGGTACAAACATTTACACACAAACACTTTTGGGAGCCACAGTGACTGTTTAAAGTGGGAGAGGGGGGTTTTGAATGACAGTTCCTCGACAGGGGGCATAAGTGCATACCAGATGCCACCGGAAAATGATAGACAGGTTTTCATTCACTTCTTAGTGCAGCTATCATGTACACTTCAGACTTTATATACATTTAATACAATACAAGTCTTTAAATCTCTTTATATCATAATATCTGATCATTCTTTCCTGGTCAGACTCAACATCATAAACACACACGCACACACACAGTGCTATAAAAGTCCGGGCTAGACAGCTGCTATGGGTCTGTTTCCATCTGGAGTTCAGGACAGACATCGTCCACCCCCTTCACACATGTCTCCCAGTCCCTGGCCTTCCCAGCGAGGATCTTGTTATGCTAATTCCTCTGTCACTCACCTATCTATCAGGCAGTCTCTTCCTCCCCCTCCTGCTCCGGCCGACAGAGGGCAGAGATATTAATGAGCGTGCTAGCAGAGTCCAAAAACAGCACAGGGGAAGCTGATCTACATTAGGACATATCTGGGGTCCCACCTCTCCATGAGTGATCTTGTTTCGGGTCAATCTAAAACCCAGATTTTCTATTGTGAAGGGGCATCTGCTGTCCCATCAGGATAGCCAAGCTACAGTTATGAGTGAGAAATGTTAATGCTATCAACTAACAACGTGACTGATTTCATTAAAACTCTTATCAGATTCACACATTTAAAAATAAAAGATGGGAAAGGGTGTGCTGTTTATGCTGAAACTTGGTTCAAAAGGTTATTCCATTATAAACACATTTGAAAGGATTATATATATTATATTTTACCAATTCGTTATTATATATATTTTGTTTATGTGAAGTCGGCAACACCTAACCTCCAAAAGTATCAAAAATTTATATATTTATATATATATATATATATATATATATATATATAAAAGGTCGCATAGCATATGACCAATTCCTTATAAAGCAATTTATTAAGAACTAGTAAATTTTGGCAGCCCCTATATTAATAATAATTATATTATATTATAAAAATAAGTTTGTTATATTGGTTGTATGGATTGGCAAATAATTACTGATTTATTGTGTAAAAAGATAACATTTTTTCCATTGTTGTAAATGTTTGTTATTAAAAGTAAAATAAAGGATAGATAAAAAAAAAAAGGTTGCCCTTTGTATTATTGTAGATGCCACAATAATAATAGTTTGTAAAATGAACATAATATGTATGTTAATTTTCAGTATATTAACAAAATAATAGATATAATAGATATACCTACAATAAACTTTTAGGTTTGAGACATCATTGTGAAGTATAAAAATGTAAGAAAATGGATGAAAAAAGCCCAATAATATTTAAGTCAAAACTGATCTAAAGCAATCATTTAATAATAAAATCAAAATATTTTTTTAAGCCTGTTTGATCACATGAGTGACTTAAACTTTGCATGTATTTTGAAAGGACCATCTGAAAGCCAGAGATTGTCATTTTCTTCTTTATTAGCGCAGATCTACATATGGGCCTGATGGGTGAAGGCTGTTCCACCGAGACGGCTCCTGCATGCAGGCTGTTCAGATCAGTGATAATAAATGAGAGGAAAGAAGAAAGAAGATCATTTCACACATTCAGAAATGGCCTAAAATAAAGTCAAGGAAAACAAAGGAGAGTTTAACTGTTTAAAGCAAATACGGCAAGTGACCACGTTAGAAAAATGTACATTATGAGTTACGTACATTAGAAAATACCACTCTGACTTGAGGTTAAGACACCGTGAGAGCATTGCACCAACACAGCCCAACAAAACCAGATCTAAGCCAGTCCCACCACACACAAAACTGTGACACAAATGCTCTCTCGCACAGAAAGCCGAAGTTTTCCCACCGTGAGCGGCAAAGTGAGAGTGAGCGACAATGTGGCCGCAATCTCAGCAAAAGCAGAGGAATGTGGGTAATTACTGTTAACTAGCCAAGCACTTGTTAGACGTGGCAATGGCCACACACCCCACGTTTCAGAGCGTGTGACGTTAGCCGGGGGTTTGTTGTGGGTCCAATTCTGTACCAGCAGACAGTGAGGTTTGTGCCTTTGAGTTTATTACAGATCTACGCAAAAAAAAAAGAAGAAATTAAATAAAAGACAAAGACAGCAAAAAAAAGAGAGAGAAGAGACAGAGAGTTTGTTCGTCATTTTATATACGTATTATTTGAGAAACACAGTCTGATGTGCCAAACCTTAGTGACGCACAGAGAGAGAAACACAAAACCCAGAATATAAAATTATATCAAAAGAACATCAGCTTTAAAAAAAAAATACAGCATGATCTCACACACACATGCAAATTCTCTTTTTTACAACAGAGACCTTTGAGAGGACAGGAGATGGGAACAGACACAATGGCGTCATGATGGCTGCAGTGCCACCTTCTGGACACACGCTTTATTAAAGTACTAGTGCTGCTGTGTTTTGTAATGTGCTCTGATAAATGCTCCTCATAGCCCTGATAAAAATGTGGAGGCTATGAAAAACTATCTGTTGCCCCGCACAACTGAGAAATATAAACCCTCTCTTAATGTAGAGATCATGATGTACTGTTTTTGGACGTGTACTGTGTTTGGATTTATTCAATGTCGACTGCTTCATCCTATGTGTAGTGTTGTGTTTTTTTTCCTTTGTTGTTCTATAAATTACACCTGACTTGACTTTGGCTTTTTTCCCAAATGAATTGGTCTTGGATTCGTAACAATAACTTTTTGCAAAAATAAAATAGAAAAACATTCCTCACCGCTAAGATGTTAGAGAAGGAATAGATCAAAAGTCTATTCCTAGGGCTTGAGAACATCCACCCATTCACTTTTTTATAGCCTAGTCCACACACAGGCTCTTTAAAATCTTGTCTGCACTACAGACGCCAATCAGTAAACATACATCCAGCAAACCTTTCCCCACTCACACAAGTTGTGCATCTTAAACATGTGCTTGTCCAGGGCAGTTTCTCAGCTCTTTATGGCCTTTTATCTATATGAAAGTCCCTGGACTGGGAGAGCCAACATTACGGCTCCATCAAAGTGAAAGCTACTGACAGCGCTGTCCTCCACCATGGCTCAGGCCATTAAAGGCCCTGTCACAGAGCCTTCCCAGAGAATCTGCATAATATAACGGGAGTGTGTTTGTGTTTCTGGAAAACTGTAGGTTTCTTCGCCTCAATTAACTCTACAGGAAATTATTCTGCTATTCTGACACTAAGGTAAACAAATAAAAACTTAAATTCATTCACTAAAAGGAACTAAATTTACCAAATCATGTTAAACATATAATAAAAGAGCAGAATTTAAACTTGTTGAGTTTGTGTTGCAATATCTAACTTATCTATGAATAGAGCATTAGCTATAAGAACAAGCTTCTATAGGTACAGGAAATTAAAATGATTACAAATAAAAACTGACAATCTGAGACACGTTCAGCACATCTGTGACCTACTGAGCACAATAAAAGCCTTCGTGAAAACACAGTTCAGTCATTAAACATCACATAACACTGAAATTGCATCTCCACACTGAGCACTTTCCAAGAAATTTAAACAATAAGATCCTGTCAATCAAACTGAGCGACTATTACGTAGATGGTAATTAGAGGTTGTTTTCAGGTGGGTCATACCTCCTGACACTGGAGCATCCATGAACACTGCTCCCATCTTCTCAGCAGCAGCAGCCATCTCTCTGGACACTGCAGGGTCGATGGTGCTGGAGTCAATCAGAAGGGTGCCTTTTTTCACCTTCCTTAAAGAGGCGTGCAAAATCAAACAGAACAATGTTAAATACCATCATGACAAAAAGCCCAGGAATATTTAAATGAGCCTAACCTGTTGCGAAATTCAAATGAGAGATGTTACTATGGCCTGTGTTTTATACACATTTGCATGCTCATGCTTCTTTGATGTTTGTTAATGGTAACATGCCATGCAGGTAATCAATAAAACATTTAAAATAGCTGAATAATGAACAATACACTGTATATTCAAGAAATATTATGCAAAATTAGTTAATTTAATCTCATTTGGAAAAAAAAAACTGTGAATGCACTATGTACTACCATTCAAAAATTTGGGGTCTGTACATTTTATTAAATTTTAATTCATGTGCTGGCAAAGCTGAATTTTCAGCATTTCCATTACTCCACTCTTCAGTGTCACATGAAAATGTTTTCAGAAAACATCTGAATATGCTGATTTGGCGCTGAATAAACATTACATCTAATTATCACTATTGCTAAACAATTTTATAGAGTCATACTTAGCATACATTATCAGGAGTCTTTGATGAATAATGTCACTTTTTTGATAAATTTAATGTGTCATTGCTGAATAAAAGTATACAATCATTCAAAAATAAAAATTTTACTGACCCTAAACTTTTTAACTGTAGCATATATGGCACCTCTAGGTATCTGTATCTGCATCAGTCATTAAAAAGCTAGCCTGAAATGCTGTAAACTCCAATACTATATGATGTTACTTCAATGCTCCATTTTACATGCCTTCTACAGAACAGAATTTCTTGAAACTAAAGAGGATATAAAAGAACAACTAGATTAAGCCTAGACTTGTACTAATCATAAAGTAATTTGAAACTCCTTAATCTTGAACTATTCTTAAAGGGGTCATATGATCCGATTTCAGTTTTTTCTTTCTCTTTGGAGTGTTACAAGCTCTTGGTGCATAAAGAAGATCTGTAAAGTTACAAAGACTAAAACTTCAAATCCAAAGAGATATTCTTTATAAAGGTTAAGAGTCAACTACACCTACCTAAAACGACTTGTTCTAACACACCCCCACATGTCTACATCACAATGTGGGAAGATTTGCATAACAACACCCAAATGTTCGCACAAAGATAGAAGGCACAACTTTGATTCTCGCTGTTGCCGCCACCACCATGTTGTGGAGACGCTGAGTGTTTGGTTCTGAGAGCAAAACTATTTTGTTTGGTCTTCCAAAAGAGGACACAATAAATCAGCGGTTATAAATCAGCGGTTAAGTTGTATTTCAACACTGTTCAAGAACAGTTCAACCCAAGTATTCAGATGTGTGTAGCGCATTTTACAGAGGATGAGGACTGTTTCCTTAACCAGTAGCCTACAATGCCCGGTGTTTTTCTATAAAAGGGCAGTTCCAAATTTGCAAGGACAGTCTGGCAAATCTGACTCACAGTCTGTAACTACGTTTTCATATTTAAAGAATTTGCCGCCGATTAAACAATTGCAAGTTTTGAGTAGTGTATAGCAGCGCTTGTTGTTTGTCATATCTCCGATCACAAATGCAGTTTTGTGATTATGCCCGTGATACGAAACACCAAAAACAGTATAAGACAGTATAAGTCATTATAATCAGTAATTATGTCCCCACTGGATGCCATTCATGGGCGTAGGTTTGGGGGGGGACGCTAGGTACTAGTCCCTATCAATATTTTGAGATGACAAATTTGTTCCCACCAATATTAAGCAAACTCCTTTGAACTGCTATCTGGATCTTTGCACTGCTATTTGGATCGATTCTAACGGCCAGGACGATGACAGTACAAGAAACGCCATAATTTGATTGGCGCTGGGGTATCTGACAGGCTACACGCGTGGGCCAGGACTACTTTTGTGCTTGCACTAGCAGGAGCGGGTGGTGTGTGCACGCACGCGCATGTTGACGACACCGACGGTAAGTTACAAGGGCTGTCTCTCTGCCACATACAAAGACCAGAGTAAAAACATTTTAATATTCCGTTTTTTTTCTTTCTTTGTATATTCCACCCAAGAAGAAGAAAGGGGACATAAGAAGCTTTTTCATAAAGCAGAGTCAGAGTGTAAGTAGGCAAAATAACTAGTTAGCCACAAAAATAAACTAGCAGTAGTGACGGATCAGGCTTTCAAATGCATATTCTGTGGAAAATAGTATTAACTGGTGATAGTATTACCCAGATAGAGTATTACCCAGATAGAATACTACGTTAGCAAGTATCTGAATGTCAATTAGCCTGTAAGTTACACTGTAAAAGGGTTGCTGTAAATTTTACAGTAACTTACTGGCAGCTGGATGCCAGTAACTTACTGTAAAATAGTTTACAGTATCATTACTGTAATTCCATGTACAGTAATAATAATGCATACTGTATTACTATTTACAGTATGAGTACTGTATTTTTCAATTACAGTACAAGTACTGTATTTTAATATGCAGTAATAATACTGTATATTGTATTATTATTTACAGTACAAGTACTGTATTTTTATTTACAGTACTAGAATTGATTTCATATTACTCAGACTTTTTTTGTAGATTTGGGTCTAGCTTCATTTGCTTTATTGTTACAAAATTAATACAATTTTAATCTACATGTCACTGGTAAGGTTGCAATAAAGTTGGATGAAACTGATCTAATCGCAGCAGTCAAGTTTTATTTAATATAGAACTCAAAATACTCAGAAAACAAAGCAACAAAACCAAACACAGAGTATAAAAAGACGAACCAATTAATGAAATTAACAACAGGTGTAACTGATGTTTAACGAATGAAAAACCACTAGCTGTAAACTATACGTTTTTTAATCCCCCAAAAATGCATAAGTTCTTATGAACATTTGTCATTAAAATGTGCTGTTTTATTGTTTAACTATTTCATTATTTAACATTTACTTTAAAAAGTACATTCTACAAATGTGTTTGAATTCATCCTGTGTATTTGTAACATGGCTAAAAATTTCTGAAAAACATTCTGAAAAGCAGAACAAATCAAACAGTAAAAACATGTTTTAGTCGTGTTTTCTTTCAATAATTTGGCCAATCGAATTCAACAAGCTCTCTGATGAAAGATGTCACAAGAGGATTCAGGCTGGCGATTTTTCTCTGCACCCTTTTTCCAGATGCCCGGCTGATCTGTGATTTTGATTTTGTGATTTAGGCATTTGGTGTCATCAGGGTTTATTCTCAGAATGAACCTGCAAGCACAAGAAAAGACACATTTATCAAACCACTGATTTCCCAACAGTCATAACATGGTGCTGTATGCAGTTTTATGTTAATAAAAGCAATATGTACTATATAAATAAATAAATAATTATACATTGTAGACAGATTATGAACAGATTAGACAGATTATCATGAACCTTTGTGAGGTTGCAATTAAAATGAGGGACACTTTTTAGTGATTATAAAGAGACAGCTCTTTGCGTGCTTTCTGCCATGCCAAATCAAACATAGTAGTCTATTTTTGCTTTTTCTGTTTAAATTAACAGTGGTTTGGGAATTTAGATAATTTATTGGGAATGTTGATGCTGGGATGTGATGTCTCTAGGCTCTGGTTCTCAAAATTTTTAGAGTAGTACCCCCTGAGGCTTTTAACATCCATCTGCGTAACCCCTCTCTGCAGTTACACCTTTTTCACTAAGGGTCAATATTTGCTCCTAATATTTGCTTTTTTTACATTTACAAATACTTTTATAAAATAAATAATGCTTTAAATAAAAAATATAAAAAATTCAATAGAGAAATGTGCAATGATGGTAAAAACAAAGTGATGCTTTAAATATTAAATTAAAACCCCCAGTACGTCGCAACAAGTCACTATCTTTATTTGTGAGGCATTCATTCATTCAGTAAGGAAGCAAATGGCTGTAATTATCAATGAATCATTGAATTATTGGCTCTCTTAATTTATTCAAAGCCGCAGATTCATTCACAAACACTACTGTGTGGTGCTGTTCTGCAGTAGCTTTCGTTGGAGCTATTTTTTGTATCGAAAAATACTGACTATTACTGTGTTTAAAATGAACATCACTTAATATTAATACCTTTTGTTTGTTGAACTGTTGTATAAATCAATGTCACATTAGCAATCAAGTGGATATTCGTGTTAAACACAGGAACTCACACAGGGAATGTTTTTGTATTGAAGAGATTTTGAATCTTAAATCGTCAGTAGGGTTGCCACCTTCAATACAGAAAAATAAGGGTAAATCACAACTTAAAACATGTTTTCATAAAAATATTAATTGCTAATGAACTTTAGTAATTGTATAAGGTGGCGTGAACACAGATTTTGGATAAAATATTTGTCACTGTTTGCAGACAGTAACACCATCCAAACAGTGAAACCACATAATAAATAACTGATCTACAAACATTTCTAAATTCATGTAAAACACACAATTATTGTTATTTTCTTTTTATTTTTGGTAAGTTAATCTATTTTATATAGTCTATTCTTAATTGTACTGTAGCCTATTGAAGAATGCAATTGTTTAAATTAGTTAAGTTGTTTATTTGCTTCACATAGGCACTGTATTTTAATTATTAAATATATCTCTCTTATCTCTTATTAAAATAATGCTTATGTGTCTGACTGTACACCTTAACCATAATAAACAAATCGGTAAAACTTTAAAATGTGTTTAAAAAATAATCTGGAGCAGCTTCCACCATTCTTTCAAATCGACTCTCTGCCAAGAGACCCGCCCTCCACTGACTCTGATTGGCTGTGAACCTGAAACAAACCAATCAATCCAATGATGGCAGTGAGTATTACCCAATCAGGGGCAGAATCGGACGAGTCTTCACAGAATGCCGGTGGGATGATCTGCATGAGATGCTGCATTGAAGACAACTCGGAAAATACGGGACAAACCACGTCCAGTATTGATTCAAAATGGGACGCGCTATTTTATTCTCAAATGCAGGGACGATTCCGTATTTCAAGGGACGGATGGCAACCCTATAAGTCAGTCAAGTCAAAATTTATATATGAAAAGCTCTTTTCCAAAACATGATGAATGCCATAAAAAATTTTTTTTTAATTTTGCAATGTTTTGTAATTTTGCTGTGTACTGACCCTATTTGCTGCTCCATCAACGTTTCTTGCCAAATCGCTATATTTCCATGTTTAAAATGTACTGCAAGATGCAGGTTCTTTCCAACCTATTTTTAGCCTAAATGCGATATATCCTCAGGACAAATCAGAATTATCTTTCTCTCTTCACGCTCTCACCCTTGAATCACTCACACATATCGCGCTAGATGCTCAGTTCGCCTCATTCGCGCGTCCGTACCGTGCTAAACGCCTCGCGCCGCAGGACCTCCAGATGCACGTAAACGGCGTCTTTGCATTGACTTAAAGGGATAGTTCACCCAAAAATGTAAATTATGTAATTAATAACTCACCCTCATTTTGTTCCAAACCCTTGAGACCTCAGTTTATCTTTGGAAAATAGTTTAAGATATTTTAGATTAAGGCAGAGAGCTCTCAGTCTATCCATTGAAGCAGAAAGGTTAGAAAAGCATCATCAAAGTAGTCCGTGTGACATCAGAGGGTCAGTTAGAATTTTTTTAAGCATCAAAAATACTTTTTGGTCCAAAAATAGCAAAAACTACGACTTTATTCAGCATTGTCTTCTCTTCGGTGTCTGTTGTGAGAGAGTTCAAAACAAAGCAGTTTAGTGGAAAAAAAAAGACCATTAGACAGCTGCAGCTCATTCAAAACCTGCAAGGATTCTGAGTAGAACCAGAAAATCTGAGCATATCACACCAGTCCTCAGGTCCTTACACTGGCTTCCAGTTACATTTAGGATTGATTTTTGAGTACTTTTACTCGTATATAAGTAACTAAATAACCTAGGACCAAAATATATTGCACATATGTTCACTGAATATAAGCCTAACAGAGCACTCAGATCATTAGGATCAAGTCAGTTAGAAATACCAAGGGTTCACACAAAACAAGGGGAGTCTGCCTTTAGTTACTATGCCGCCCGCAGTTGGAATCAGCTTCCAGAAGAGATCAGATGTGCTAAAACACTAGTCACATTTAAATATAGACTCAAAACTCATCTGTTTAGCTGTGCATTTATTGATTGAGCACTGTACAATGTCCGAACTGATTGCACTATATTTTCACAGTTTTTTTATTCTATTTTATGTAAAATCAATAAATTAATTTTAAAACATCTTCAGTTCTCTCTTCACAGCAGTTCAGTCAGTGTACTGTTTGAGTGCATGCATTACTCCTGGATTTTGGTTTGTTTGAACTCAGAGGGAGTGTCAGCCACATTAAAAAAGTGAACAGCTTTAGTCATTTGTGGATTATGCATACTGGAACCATTTAAAAGATTCAGTTCGATCTGGTGAACTGGTTCAGAAAGATCTGGTTACATCGAATGATTCATTTGCGAACCGGATATCACAAACTGCTTTGTTTTAATTTCTCTCTCACAACAGACACGGAAGAGAAGACAATGCTGAATAAAGTCATAGTTTTTGCTATTTTTGGACCAAAATGCATATTCGATGCTTCAGAATATTCTAACTGACCCTCTGATGTCACATGGACTACTTTGATGATGTTTTTCTTACCTTTCTGGACATGGACAGTATACACACAGCTTCAATGGAGGGACAGAGCTCTCGGACTAAATCTAAGATATCTCTGTGTTCTGAAGATAAAAGGAGGTCTCACGGGTTTGGAACGACATGAGGGTAAGTTATTAATTACATAATTTAGATTTTTGGGTGAACTATCCCTTTAACACGAAAATCACTTGCGCCAGACGCTCTTTTCGCATTTGGTGTGAACGCCACTCACTCACATACACAATGTTATGTCATGATGTGTATTTAAAGTTGAAAATGGATATTTTACTTGTTTAAAATGTGCTAGAGAAAGACATATGACTACTACACTCAAGTCTTTTGCAGTGTCTCACACGCGTCAAATTAAAATTATTGTTTTAAATTTTAATTTTAATGTTTTTTGAGCAGAAAGTCACCATATCGTCCCCTTGGAATTATAAGGTTCTATCTGCGTTCTGAGCAGTTCTGAGATATTGAGCTTTAAATTTTTGGAATCCATGTAGAAAGCACCTTTTATTTTCTAAATAAAAAGTTCCAAAATGTACATAACTTAAAAAAAAAACTACATCATATAATGTAAAGAAGTGGCCACAGAATAAAAATATGTAAATAACTAAATTTTGACAAAAATGTCAGATAGAACCTTATAATTCCAAGGGTACGATATTACAAAGATTTCTGAAGAATCAAGTGACACTGAAGAATGGAGTAATGAAAAAAGGAATACATAACATTTTAAAATATATTTCAATACAAAACAGTTATTTTAAATTGCAATCATATTTAAAAATATGACTGTGTTTCTGATCAAATAAATGCAGCCTAAAAGCTTTAGGATAAGAGCTTGTGATGTACAGCCTGGTTGGATTGGCTGCTGCCTAAAATAATTAAACATAATTTACCACTTTATTTACAAAATATTAATCTTCAACACATGTTCACAAGAGCACCGCGATGCATGCATGTTATGTTGACACAAGAGCAGACGTTCAGTCAGCTCTCGGGTATCTGTCTGCTGGTAGATGTTGACCAACTTTAATCTCATCCATAGTATCAATTAAAAAAGCTTTTTAATAGACTTACCAAGTGCAATCAGTCTTGGGGTACTGGGCAGAGAGAGGCTTCTCTCTGCATCTGCTGGAGTTGCAGTGACCTAAAAGTAGAGCAATTAACATAAGGTTGGGAGAAATTAATTACATATATAGGGAACATACTTGCATCTTGTTTTAAAATACTTCTCAATGTGCTTTATAAGCATATGTCACTCTGTGATATCTTTGTCTGCCTATCTTGCAAAATAGAAGTTTGATCATAAATGATGATGAAAATTAAAGTGTACCTCAAATGCATGACATATGAATACAAAAACAGTAATAGTCTTTCAGAAATGTCTTAAGAAACTATAATCCTGCGATCTCTTACATCCTCCAGTAAATGTGGGTCATCTGATCTGTGTGTCTTTGCATCAATGTACTGTGCTTTGACTGACTCACGGGCTCAAAAGTGCTTTGAGGGTCTCATTTACTGGAACATCCTGCAAAAAGCAGTCCTTTCCTTTGGAATTTTTACCTGTATACACCTGTTCAGGTGTCACATAATTAAAATTCCTCTTGAAATATGTCTTCTGTCAAAAATGTTTCTTTAAAATGGTAAATGTACTGCATTTATATAGCGCTTTCAACAGACCACATGGCCATCCAAAGCGCTTTACAAGTTGCCTCACATTCACCCATCCACTCACTCATTCATACACCGACGGCGGTGTCTGCCATTCAAGGCGCCATCCAGCTCGTCGGATGCTCGTCTTTATCATTGCAATTATCATCAACCTCAGAATGCACAACAATGTCATCATGGATGTCATTGTCATCATGGATGTCACTGTCATGTCTACAGTTTGATGCATCAGCATCTATTATTACAGGGTTCTCCAAAGATTCTCTGTGTTTTCTGCTTATGTGAGATGTGAAAGATGATTTTACATGAAAATGTTTTTCACAGTTGGGAAAGGGGCAGGTAACGTTTTCCCCATCTCTTATATGCCAATTTAAATGGTCGCAGAAGCTAGGAAAATTTGGGGATGTACAGTATGCTCGCATCCCACAACCTGACAAATCACAGGATCCGTTTGAGCAGGTCTGCAGTTAACCTTATTTGGTTGTGTGTGCTTACGAAGCATGTGTGACTTTAGTGCAGACAGAATCTGAAAACTACAAGGACAAGTCGGCAAACCACCATTGAACCTAAAATTAGACAGGTTCCTATGCATTATGATATACGGTGGTAAAATCTGTAATGCGTTCGCACAGATAACTTGCAGTGTTCGCACACAAAACTGCGCAACCATCTTGACTGCTGCTTTTTTAAACAGTATGTTAAAGATAGAAATGACAGTTTTCAGATTATGTTAACGTTTTAATATAAGAGTCAACGTTGGTATAATAATCACCAGCTTTTCCTCATTGAATTATTGTTAGCTTACCAGTTTCTTCCGATGACGGTAACCGCCAGAAAAGAACTCCAAGCAACTCCAAACCTCCGACGTTCCGCGGTTCTAACAGCAAAAAACTAAATGAAAACGAAATATTCACTTCAAAATACTGTTATACAACCTCCGTCTTTAGTGTTGCCTCACGTTTTCTTTTTGTACTTCAAGATAGTTTGCTGTTAACGTAAAGTTTCCACAGAGTCCTCCTGCTTAGCTAATTTACATTAAAGAGGCAGAGGAGCATTTAAAAAAAGCTTATTTTGTTTCTGTGTCACTAAATATCAGTCAATGTAAACTTTATTCACCCCGTTTAAGTTGTCATAATGATAACGGCAGTAACAATTGTAACATTACCTCAGGCCTTGACAAACAGGCAGAAAAAAAGTCTTGACTACAGGAATATTGTCCTCACAACTCACTCAATTTGCAACACTGGTTCGTGTTAGGTTGCTGTTAATAAGTGACTGCATTTGAAAATATCTCGGTTTTAAATAAAATAATTACAGAAACAATACTAACCTTTTTGTTGAGTGTTTCCTCAGTTGTCCCAACCAACCGAAAAAAAAAACCGTTGAAAAGAAGTCTCCGTTGTCATTGGTCAGTTTTTCGCGGGCATTGTCGCTACTGTAAATCGATTTACAGTAGAGAATAATTACAGTACTAAACTTATATTTTCCCATAATCCTTTGCTATTTACAGTATTATACTGTTGGCACATTTAACAGTATTATACTGTACATATTACAGTAAAATACTGTTCAAATTACAAAAATCCGTTACAGTGTACCTTAACTTAGAACCTTGCAGTCAAAATAAACGTGAGTGTACTGGAGGGTAAATAGTGTTTATAATAGAATAAGGTCCCCACCAAAGCTGAGACCAAACCTACGCCCATGAACAAATGCCTAGTTTATAATGGCTTTTTTTTTTTTTTCTTGTTGTCGTTAGATATATAGCCCAGCCCTAGAAGGCGGGGATAAAGGAGCAACATTAATGTACGTTATTTGGAAAATAATGTCTCTTTTGAACTTTAAACTGCATAAACACATTGCATTAGACTAAGGGCCCTATTTTAACGATCTGAAACGCAAGTGTCAAAGCGCAAAGCGCAAGTAACTTTGTGGATGGGTCTCGGCGCTGTTGCTATTTTCCCGGCGGGATAAATGGCTCTTGCGCCCAGCGCAAATCTAAAATGGGTTGGTCTGAAGTAGCTCCATTATTCATAGGTGTGGTTTGGGCGTAACGTGAAATAAACCAATCAGAGCATCATCCAACATTCCCTTTAAAAGCAGGTGCGCAAGTTCCATTATGGATTGCTATTATTATGGCGTATTTACCAGGCGCACGCCAGGAGCGGTTCACAGCCGAGGAGACTGATGTTCTTGTAAGAGCAGTGAAAGACAGAGAAGTTGTGTTGTATGGGGATGGGAGAAACCCACCCAAAATAGCGTCGGTTAAACAGGCGTGGGAGGAAATAGCCACAATTGTTGCATCGATTTTTTTCCTGGTTCTTGACGGACAAACATATTTGTCAGATGTCCTTACATAGCCTAGGCTATATGTCTTGCCACTATTGGGCAAACAGGTCTGATCCTTAATTACTACAATTAGCCAGGATAATTTGTAAGCTAGATTTATGCCTATTTTTTCACATCTTCGTGGCACACCACAATGATTTCCGTCATCTCATGTGTTAATATTTTTTTTTTAGTGTAACAGTTTATGATTTGCAAAAATAACTGTTGCATCTGTGTAGATTACATGAGCAAAGTGTATGCGCGTTGTGCACGCTATACATTATGGTCAAGCATGCGCCCTTAAAATAGCATAATGAACAACGCGCAACGCGCCACTGACTTTAGACTAGGTTTTTTCTGGTCAGTGGCGCAATTGTTTAATGGAACAGCAAAATAGCACCAGGGATTGTTTGCGCCGCAACACGCCTCCTTTTTTGCGCTGAACCGCCCAGGGAGCGCAAGTTCATTCACTAGTTTAGCGACGTGCTTCTGTGGAGGGAAAAGCGCGCTTTGCGCAGGTGCAAAATAGGAATGACACATGCATCGGTGTACAAAGTCAATTGCGCTGGGTGCAAGATAGGGCCCTAAATACACAAAATAATGTTCTTTTTAGCAACATTATATGACCCCTTTAATTATTATAAATAATACAGACACATGCTGTGCAGATTTATATTCAGTTTAGACTAATTTTTCTCAAATATGTTACGATTCAGTCAGTATGGAATTGAACACTGTTGAAAGTTTAATGTGAAACTACTTACTTAAGTATGCCATTGGGTCCTGTGTAAACCTCAATGACGTTGGGGCTGGAAGGTAGCATGGTGATGATGCGGTCAGCTTTATCAGCCACTTCAGCAGGGCAATCCAAGATCTGGGAGGACAAGCAAGGGCAATTATTTGCACAGCCTCATTCACAGAACTGTAAAGATGTGGGAAAGACAGTATAGATTTTGTTTTAGCGCATTGTTTGAAAAACAGATACTTATACCTGTGCTCCTGAGTCCTGAAGCTCCTTGAAAGACTCTGGGAAGACATCAGTAGCAATGACAGGATATCCATGCCTCAGTAAATTTCTAGCCATAGGTGTCCCCATGTTACCCAGTCCAATAAAACCCACTGGGGTCTTGGAAGCCATTGATCTACAGGATACTGAAAAACCACACACAGACAGAAATCATAAGTTACAGTAATATAAAATCCTCCCTATAGACACGGAAAGCTGATAATCAAAGAGTGTAACCGAAACTTACTGGAGCAATTTTGTAAAAATCAATGTCAGTATAACTTCAAATACATGGAATAACACATTAAGCACTATTGAAAAGTCTTTGCAAGATTTCTTAACCCTCAATACCAATTGCTTAAAAAGACATTCATATCCTTACAGATAGAGACGTGTAGAGGAAAACTCTGCTATTGACAAAATAAACATTTTTTGTATAATTTTGTATAAAATTACTAAATGAGGTGACAAAAGCTGAACTTTGTGAGAAGGCTGGGATGTGAATTTAATTTGATAACACAGTTTTATTTTATTATTTAGCTTATCATTTGCATCTGATTTTTTGTTTTAACTAGTGGAACCTATGAGCTCCTGAATACCAGATGCATTGCACAACACTTCTGAAACTCAAAAAGTAAACAGTGACTTGCTTATTGGGCACAATGTACAAACATGTATATGCTTTGACATATGTCCAAGCATACTTTATACATAATCACATATTCTACAGACTGACAAACAAAACGCATGAAAAAAAAAGAAAAACATTTACACACTGCTCTTTGCAATAACATTAGTGGCGCTTTAACCACCTTGGTCTGTCAATGGATAATTAATGAGGAAACAACATACCCAAAGTGAGCTCCACATGTTTACTGCTTCTTTTATAAAAATTCCGATACCCTCTAAACAATGTGGCCATGCTTTATTTCTCTTGACCTCAGCTCCACGTTGACAGACAGAGTCAGGAACTCAGGGGGCGGGTCCTATGATTGACAGCAACATTCCTCCAATCACTGATAAGGATTTGCGTACCATCAAATTAGATAGAGATCGTCATCGAGATATCATGCAGTTTCTCCCAGATTTATTTATTTATATATTTTACTCTCCCAGAGTTGCTGCTGTGATTTCTTTGAATAGAATTAAGATTGTACTTCTTACAAGATTAAGAATGGCTAGATGCTTCTAAGTGAACTTATGACCGTGTTGTCCAAATCAAAGAATGATTTGGGCTAAAATCTATTTGTTGTTCTACATAATATTACACGTAAGTTACCCAAATATTTTCAATAACAACAAATAAATAAATAGTAGAATATTTTTTCTAGTACACACTTGATTGTTTCACAAATAGGACTATTCAGCGTTTCCTTTAAAAGGTAGCGTACTTAGAGTTTATAAGCATATTTCATATACATATTTGATATTTAGAGATATACTTCATATAACTAGATATATAATAATTTAATTTATACAATAGTGTCTAGGACGTTTAAGCTATCTCTTAACATATTAAATGATCAAACGTTTCCTAAAGCTATAATATCTGCATACAATAACCATGTTCCGTCTTAAGTAACGCTTAGCATTTTTCCATAATATCCACGTATGTTTTGCAGAAACGGACTGAGTCGGACTTTAAATGATTCGTTTACAAATCGAAAGCAATCAGTAAGTTGATAGTCATAAGAGTTGAGTTGTTCTGTTCGAGAGAACCGATTCTCTGAAAAGAATCATACCTTCCATTGGCGTTATTCACTAACCAATGATAAAACACGGATCTCGGTGACAGGAGTAAATCAACCAATCACAATGCGCAAACGACCGGAAGTAGGCTGACGTTTCTAGACTCTCAAAACATGTTGACACCCGGTTCAGCTACATGACAGAGACACTCTCCATCTGCGTTATCTAGCAATCTATACAACAAGAGTTACAGCTCTTCAAGTAAACATGGATTACAGGTATAACGACTATAAGATATATATAGTGATAATCTCGGAAATATGGATTTGCATGCGGTCCATCTCGATGAATATACTGGGTGGGATTGCAGTAGGATTAATAAAACTCATCAGCTCATCCTCTAAGGCCACCACCAGTAATTTAGGTCGTATAATAAATAACTTACATGTATTGAAAAATGCGACATCATCTAGTGTACTTGTAAATACCATTAAAATCCACAACGATTTGTTATTTAGCGACATGATGCAAGTGAAATGTATCTAGAAAGTCGCTCTCGGTTTTAAGCAAACATGCTTTAGTACGATGAGCAAGAAACGTTATGTTTTACACCATCATATAATGAGTTCAGTGCGAATCTGTTATTTGCTGTATTGACTCGAGCGGTCATTGACGGTAAAGGCCTGAGCAGGGATGACAGCAGCATCAGTGCCCCATGCACACAGGCCTACTCGGCATCGCCCCATCCGGCTGGAATAGAGCAGGTCTTCTTCATCCAGCAGCACATGGGCTTAAACCAAAATGTATGTCAGCTCAGAAATATTTAAGCATCTAAAAAACATTTTAATGCAGTAAACTGATCTATAGTTTATTGCAAATTTTGTGTTGCTGAAACACGTCATGCAATTTTCAGTGTAAACATTTTTTTTCTTTTGCTGCATCACTTTTAAAGTAGCATCAATAAATAAATATAAAGAATATACACTTTGGTGAACATCTCTGGAATTAAAATGAATCAGGAGGGAGTTATATTGTAAGATGTTATGTAAGCATATTGAAATACTTCAATAATACTTTCCGGGAGGCATATTGTAAAATGTACCTTTTTATTCTGTAAAACCAATGTTTTCTGCATAGCTATGATTGTTTTATGGATCTCCGAGGTTTCTAAAAGTAAGATAAAAACATATCAAATCACTATTTCAAGTCCTTTTATTTATTTGTTAAGGAGCTACGTAATAATGCAGGGTAATAAAAAAACTAATTCAGGGTGATACAAGTCCAAGTTAGGGTTTATTTTGCAATATTATTTAGCAATATTTGACTGAACAATATCCCTTGCCTATGTTATGAAAGGGAAACTGTGTTGGTTAAACCTCATTATTTCTTTGTAAAGGTTTTTTTTTTCTTTTCTGCATCACTTTCAAAGAAGCACCAATTAATAAACATAAAGAATTTAACTTTGGTGAACATCTCTGGAATTAAAATGAATCGAGAGAGACTTATATTGTAAGATGTTATGTAAGCGTATTGAAATACTTCAATAATACTTCCTGGGCCATATTGTAAAATTTATGAATTAAAACCAATGTTTTCTGTATAGCTACAGTATGGTTGTGTTATGGCTGTCCAATGTCTCTAAAAGTAAGATAAAAACATTAAAAAAGTCATTTTATTTATTTGTTAAGGAGCTAAGTAATAATGCAGGGTAATAAAAAAAAAGCTCAGGGTTTAGGGTTTATTTTGCAATATTTGACTCTATATTATGAAAGAGAAACTGTGTCGGTTAAACCTCATTATTTCTTTGTAATTTTCATTCCTTCTTCTTTCAGGTAGACCAATCACAGACTTTCCTTGAGTGCTTATGATGTTGTCAGCCTGTAATACGGGAGCATCTGCTGGTGGAGGAGGAAGTGTTGTCATGGAGACGTCTAACTTCGCCCATGTCATCTTCCAGAATGTTGGGAAAAGCTTCCTCCCGCAGGCAGCACTTGAATGTCATTACACCCTCACCCCCTTCATCACCCCACATCCCAAAGACTGGGTTGGCATCTTTAAGGTTGGTACACATTACATATTTCTCTAACATCTGGTCAATATTCAGGTTTTCATACACAGAAAAAAAAATTGTATCCACCCAATTTAATCTCACTTTTTTTCTCTACGCTCTTCTTTCATCTCGAAATTTAATCTTGCACTTAATCAAAAGGAAATGAGCACACGGAAACTTTACGTCTTGTTAAGATACAGTGACAGTTTATGACTGGTATAAAAGGCACTTCAAATCAACCAGATCTTTCCAGACAGCATTTAGAGTGGTGGGTTGCAGGGGAAAATGTGGACTGGAAAAAAGATGGTTAATCCGCTCAATATCGCTGTTGTTTTGATGGTTAGTTTACAGGGGAATAGAGTTGCGGTGTGAGTGAGTGAGTGAGTGTGTGTGTGTGTGTGTGTGTGCTTGGGCTGTTGTGCTGGATGCTGTGGGCTTTTGCTTTAGTATTTTTATCTGTAATAAGATGTATTATAAGAACAGATATTAGCTGCTATGTGTAATGCATAACTGGATAAGAGTAGTCTTATATGGTAGACCATTATGGTTGGATGTGTTCTGACAACATCTATGGACTCATATTTAAATTATTAATGAGGTAATATGGGAATTATTCCTCAGGCATTCACACACACTCAGTACACACACCTTAACATGTGCTTTATATTACTTAGAGAACCACAGGCTCCCTCTGGTGGTTTTGAGAAAGTACGGCTTCTATTTTTACTCTGCTATAATAGAATTGCATTACATGCAACACTTAATTTCAATTTTTATGTAAAATGTTGTGAAATTGTATTTGAATAATTGCACTCTATTATTGTTTATTTTTACTTAAAATGCAAATTTTCTGTTTTAAATTATTAATTTAATATTTCCAATAAATGTTCTTAATTATATATATAAATAACTGTATTTTATCTTTTATTTGTACAATTTTAAAGGTAATCAGCTGCAATCTAATTTGTATATGCAGTATCCCTTTGTGTAAAAAATAAAAACTTTTTTTTTTTTTTTTTGCAGGGTGAACGAATACAGTACTCTTTATGAAGGAGTATGTTGAGGCACGTTAAAAATAGGCTACCTTTAAGCAATGCAAAAAATGCTATGTAATCATGCATATACACATACACTAGGTTTGTGCAAAGACACACACACACTCGGTATACTCAAGTACTATATAATTAAGTTGTCGCGCACATGCCGAACATGTTCTTATGCACCTGATTTATAGTTACGTCAGCCTCTTATTATTTAATTTATCACTTAACGGTCATGTGTGTACAAGCATGGCTTGTTTGAAACACACTCGGATGCATCCCCTCTTTTTCTTTCCTCTTGCTCTCCTCTTTACTTCTCTTCTCTCTAATTAATAGGTGATTTCTTTACAGATGACTGCGTTCCAGATGAAAGCAGAATAATTTCCATTAAAAAAAAAAGAGATTACAGATGTGATATATTGTAATCAAAGTAAATGTCAGGTTGTGCTGTGAAAAATCACGATGACAAATTGCTGATGTTGTGTGTGTGTGTCTCGTTTCTAACTGTAAGAAGTTACCGTATGTGACATGTTTATGATGGTGGACTAGATTCTTTTCTTCATTTTCATCATATTTCATTTAAAACTTCATAAAACCATGCAATCACTCATTTGCACACACACACACAAATATGGGTGGTTATGGAGGTGAACATTTTGCACGTGCTTTAAAGGCAGAAATGATGAAATTCACATGCACACTCACACTTTTAAGAGTAACCACACTATTTTTATCCGCCTTTGAAGCATGTGTAAAATTTTCACCTTTTTCCTGGTCCTTTTTTTTCCATTACGCCTCCTTTTCCAACCCTACACACACACACATACACACTGTGCCCCCTTTTCTGGCTAAGAAGTTCAGAAAGGAGGCTAAGTGTTTCCATTCCTCCTTGAGCTTATTGTGATATTTATAACCCGTGAAATCGATACGAGACAAAATAATGAGACTTTAGATCTCCTACAGGTTTAATGTATTGTTAGTAAGTAATGCTTCTTCTTTCTCACTCTCTTCCCATCTGTTTTGACTGGATGATCCGTAAACATTTTATGTAGTCTCCGTGTTTATATAGTTTTGCTTGTATCGTTTTGGTCAAAATGAACTTTGTCTTTGTTTTATATGTTTTACTTATAACTGTTTTTTAAGGCCTTCAGTGGTCTGGCCACAAAAGTTTTAGTTCTGACTCACTTCTTGTTTGCTGTTTTTATGTGTGTGTGTGTGTTTGTGTGTGTTAGGTGGGCTGGAGCAGTGCAAGAGACTACTACACGTTTCTCTGGTCTCCCATGCCTGAAAACTACACTGAGGGATCCACTGTTCACCGAACCATCATCTTTCAGGGTACACACACACACACACACACACACACTCAATGTCAACATGTGATTTTACTTCTGTGTTTTGATATAGTGAAAAAGGAGAAAAGTGAAGGGTGGAACATGTATTTATTTTGTTTTATTTGTTTTGTTTTGTTTGATTGGATGATAAAAATTGTTGTTTTTTATTGTTATTTAAGTAAAAATGAAAGAGTCATCATTCTTGATTTCAGAACTTTTGAAAGTTTATGCAGAGTGTATCTTTGATGTTTTGCTTTGCTTTGTTTTTGCTTTACTTTGTTTGTAGATGACCTTTCTATTGTAAGTTATAGTATAAGATAATGCGTCTTATAAAGAGGAAACCTGTAATCAAATACTCTACGTGCTGTTTCCTAGGATATTATGTTCCCCGTAGTGATGGTGAGTTTTATCAGTTCTGCTATGTCACACACACGGGTGAAATCAGAGGTGCGAGCACACCATTCCAGTTCCGCCCGGCCACACCCACAGGGGAGGAGCTACTGACCATGGAAGATGACGGGAACTCAGACATACTGGTTGTGACGACAAAGACTGAGCTACTTGAGGTATGCAAATCACACAAACAAGAATTCAAATCCCTGCTTTGTTCCAAAACCTAAGGCAACACAGGTGCATTCTTGATACAAAACGTAGGCAACCTAACCACGCTGTCTCTTGAGCTAACTTGTTATATTCAAATTATAAAGCAAAATTTCATGTATTTTGCAATGATGCATTGTGACAATCCCAGGGGGAAAAATAAAGGACCACAGACAGACAGACAGACAGACAGACAAATCAGTCACTTATGAGCTTCCATTATGGTAAGATGCTGTCTTAGATAGCAGCTGTATATGTAGGAAGCAAGGCTCCTCACTAGGTTTTGGAACAAAGCTTGTGTGTCATTTTTTAGTCTTATAATCTTTATATGTGTGCATGAGCAGCAGCGTGTAGAGGAAGTTCAACAGGAGTGCAAAGAACTGCAGAAAGCACTACGCCTCCTCACACAGGAGAGAGATCAGCTACAGGAGAGACAGAGACAACAGAACCAGGTACTAAATACACACTCGCGCATAAAAGTGACCAACCAACGAAGCAGCCAAGATGGCTTACACACACACAGTGTTTAAACAGCATGTAACACACACCAGAGATCACAAGTTCAAGTTATCTGCACATCAAAGCGCTCTCCTGTGTGTGTACGTACACATTGGTGCTTTAAGACTTTCTGTCTCCAAGTGTAAAACGCTTTTCTGTTTGACTGAGGGTGAACATACTCCCACAAAGCACTTTATCTTATCAGATAATGGCCGTGTGTGTGTGTGTCTCTGTGTGCATTACTGACCTTCCCCATAAAGTCATGTGATTTATCCATACTTAATTCTGACTGTGCTGAGGATGATTTACTTAGAGTGAAAGAATTGGGAGTTTGAGAAGCAGAGAAAGAAGAGAGAGTGAGACAGAGAAAAGTTTACTTGGGCATCTGTTATCATGGTGGTGCCATGTCGACCACAGAGGGTAGACATGACGTCAAACGTGTGCACGCAGCCAGGAGTTAATGTCCACCAAAACCACTCAACAGAAAGGAGGAGACCTGCCCAGTCACTGAGACAACAGCAGCCAGTCACGCGATTTTCTCTCTCTTGTTCGTCTGCTAATTTTGATTATATTTAAAGGTGCTGAATGTGATTTCTTTTTTGGAATACCACACATAATATGTCACTACTACCTGACACATATAACTCAAAATGTGTCCTGCCTGTATTTGTAAAAGCCCAATGCTTTTTAAAAAGCATAAAAATAGTTTGTCTTGTCAATCATTTAATATCTAAGCAGTTTGCAAACATTCGATTGGCTGATGTCTCATTAGTGGGTGGGGTTTAAATAAGGGTTTGTGATAGTTAAATAAATGCATTAATGTTTGTTGATAGCCCAGATTTTTTGTTTCCTATTAAAATCTCCTTTATTAAAAAAATGTAATCTGTATTTTTTGAACCTTTTGTCATTCCTGTCAATTTGACTTTATAAAATATAGTAATATGATGGTATTATCATTATTCAGGTATCAGATGGTAATATCATAGTACTCTGATATAGGCTATATGCTATATACAATATTGTCAAATATTATTAAAATTTTTGGTTACACTTAATTTTGTGTCCTTGTTACAGAGTAATTATACATTAAATTACTGAGTAATATTAATTAACTGCATGCACTTACTACATGGTAAGGTTTATGATTAGGGTTTGTCTTAGTGTTGCTTGCATGTATTATGCATAATTTATTATTATTACAATAGTAAGTACTTGTAACATATGTAACAAGGACACCTTAAAATAAAGTTTTACCCAATCTTGTTTTAATATATTTTAAAATGTAATTAGTAGATTTCTTCAATTTACTTCCATACTTAGAGTCACATGATCCTTCAGAAATAATTATAATATGCTGATTTGCTGCTTAAGAAATGTTTCTATTCTATTCTATTCTATTCTATTCTATTCTATGTTTCTATATATAACCCGATTAAACCCGATTCCAAAAACACAGATTCCAAAAAAGTTGGGGCACTGTACAGATTGTGAATAAAAATAGAATGAAATGATATGGAAGTTTCAAATTTCAATATTTTATTCAGAATACAACATAGATGACATATCAAATGTTTAAACCCAGAAAATGTATCATCTTAAGGGAAAAATAAGTTGATTTTCAATTTCATGGCATCAACACATCTCAAAGTTGGGATAAGGCCATGTTTACCACTGTGTGGCATCCCCTCTTCTTTTTATAACAGTCTACAAACGTCTGGGGACTGAGGAGACAAGTTGCTCAAGTTTAGGAATAGGAATGTTGTCCCATTCTTGTCTAAAACAGGCTTCTTGTTGCTCAACTGTCTTAGGTCTTTTTTTGTTGCATTTTCCTCTTTATGATGCGCCAAATGTTTTCTATGGGTGAAAGATCTGGACTGCGGCTATCCATTTCAGTACCAGGATCCTTCTTCTATGCAGCCATGATGTTGTAATTGATGCAGTATGTGGTCTGGCATTGTCATGTTGGAAAATACAAGGTCTTTCCTTAAAGAGACGACGTCTGGAACTTGGATATACCTTTCAGCATTGATGGTGCCTTTCCAGATGTGTAAGCTGCCCATGCCACACGCACTCATGCAACCTCATACCATCAGATATGCAGACTTCTGAACTGAGCGCTTATAACAACGTGGGTTGTCCTTGTCCTCTTAAGTCCGGATAACATGGCTTACCAGTTTTCCAAAAATAACTTAAAATTTTGATTCTTTGCCACTCATCACACATTTTAAATGAGCCTTGGCCCAGAGAAAACACCTGCGCTTCTGGATCATGTTTAGATATGGCTTCTTTTTTTGACCTATAGGAGTTTTAGCCGGCAATGGCGAATGGCACGGTGGACTGTGTTCACCAACAATGTTTTCTGGAAGTATTCTTGAGCTCATGTTGTGATTTCTATTACAGTAGCATTCCTGTATGGGATGCAGTGCCATCTAAGGGCCGAAGATCACAGGCATCCAGTATGGTTTTCTGGGCCTTGACCCTTACGCACAGAGATTGTTCAAGATTCTCTGAATCTTTGGATGATATTATGTACTGTAGATGATGTTGACTTCAAACTCTTTGCAATTGTTCTCTGGGAAACTCTTTCTGATATTGCTCCACTATTTTTCACGGCAGCATTGGGGGAATTGGTGATCCTCTGCCCATCTTGACTTCTGAGAGACACTGCCACTCTGAGAGGCTCTTTTTATACCCAATCATGTTGCCAATTGACCTAATAAGTTGCAAATTGGTCCTTCAGCTGTTCCTTATATGTACATTGAACTTTTCCAGCTTCTTATTGCTACCTGTGCAAACGTTTTTGGAATGTGTAGCTCTCATGAAATCCAAAATGAGCCAATATTTTGCAGGACATTTCAAAATGTCTCACTTTCAACATTTGATATGTTATCTGTATTCTATTGTGAATAAAATATAAGTTTATGAGATTTGTAAATTATTCCATTCCCTTTTTACTCACAATTTGCACAGTGTCCCAACTTTTTTGGAATCAGGTCAGGTTTGTGTGTGTGTATATATGTGTATATATAAAGCTTATTTTAAGAATTGTGTTAATTTCTTTAAAAAAATCTTACCCAAAACATTTGAACAGTAGTGTACCAGTGTAAAGGCAGTTTATTTAGTTGGTCTATATCTTGTTTTATCCCTATTTACCTAATTATCTCCTATAATTGACTTTTAACATTTTTCTTACCCTTGAAAGAGTGCTAAATGGCATAAAAATAAGTAAATAATAAAACAATGTAAACACCATCAATACCAAAGAATATTGTGGTGATCCCCACCCCATTGTTTATTTAATATGGCCAACTAATTTCATCCATGTACCACATTTTACAATGTAAAATCCATTTCACAAAATGTGAATTTCCCTCAGCATAAAAAAAAAAATCTTTGCAGATTCCGTTTGGCTCTGATGTGGTGTTGATGTTTGACTGCACAACAAGCACATTAAACTCTTAAAGGGCCCAGAAAACAGCAGGATGTGATTCAGTTGGTTTGCTGGTCTTTCAGCGCCCCCTGGTGTTTCTTCTGGAGACCCTATTGACGTCTGTAAGTGTGAATTATGAGTGTCTCAAAGGACAAAGAACACCACAAATAAAACATTAACACTTTTATAATTCTCTCTCACACCCCAGTCACACAAACCCTTTCATATGCCATAAGTGTGCGTGTGTCTGTTAAACTGTCAGAACCTACATATGAAAATAGACTTCCTCTTTATCCTGAGAACATAAGTATATATTTTGTGGCTGCTAATTTTACGACCTCACATTTTATTTGCCTGTGCTGCAATTCTGAAACATCATCGGCTGTAAAACACCACGAGTCACCAGATTAGCCGGAGGACAAGGCGTGTGTGCATGCTTTCAAAACCAGATGTTACTGTGATTTACTGATGAAGACTGTTAAATATAAGACACCGCCGCAACAAAAGTGAAATTGAAGCCCCCTCTTTTCCTGCTGACATCATACTATTGGAAAATGAACTTCAGACATGGACTGTTTTTTTTTTTTCTGAGAGAGAGGGGGAAAGTCTGGATCAGAATAGTACCTGCATTTCTGATAATTATTTTATCTTTCAGTTAAGTCTCCTGTAAACTGCCACATTATCAAAAGAGTCTGGGAAGCCTCTATTATTCCCAATGAATTACTCTGTTATTTCATTTTCTGGGTCTAGTAACAATCCTAATAAATTTCTAAACCTGTATATTTTTAAGTTATTTAAAAAAAAACTATATTCTGTGTTTGAAGAACTTGTTTAACCTCTTAACTTAAATATTTTAATTGCTTATATAGTATTATTTATAATACTAATTATTATTTTTTAAATAATTGGTTAGCTCACTTTTGATAGATTTTTACTATTGGATAAAATGCTTGGAGTGTTTTGATTGGCTGGGAGGTGTGATTGATTGCATCTGCTGTCCAATCGCAGGAGCTGCAGAAAAGCTTGAGCGAGGAGAAGGAGGAGGCTCAAGCCCGAGTCAAACAACTTGAACAGGACCTGCTAGAAATCACACAAAAAGCTGTTCTTAAAGAAACTGAACTGGACTGGTAAGGCCCGAACACACATTACCTGATATGAATATAATTATAGTATTTACATATCTAAAGTAGGATCCAAAAGTCTAAGACAAATGCTATTATTCTGTATTTATTTGAATTGTATTATTTTCTATTTTAGTGAGATTTTATTATTCTACCAGAATCACAATTTGAGGTAAATAAAAAGAAATTCAAAATATTAGCATTTTATTTGATGAGTGCAGCCCTCATGCTCTGCAGGTTTGTGTAAAGCCTGATGATCATGTTCTCATATTTTTGACACGATCCATTGACCATCTTGTATTTCAATGGAGGCAAAAATATGTGATCAAATTTGATTATATGATTAGTGACCTACAAAGAAATATATAGGCCTATTTATATTTTATTTAATAATGTTTCTGTTTACATTTTTACATTTTTTGATTTTCAAGTCTGGATTAGATTTTGACTTGGACTCTCAGGATGAGAATGCAGATTTATAGTTGAGGATTTATATGGTGTGTATATATTTTTTTTGTGGTGTCCAGTTTAAGAGACAGGCTGCAGAAGGTGATTTCTGAGAGAGACGGTCTACAAACTCAACTGAAGAATGAAAGAGACGAGAGGGAGCTTTACAAAGTAAGTGCTTGTAGGATCTACAGGTTACAAACTGTAATCATACACATCGATCAGTCATGGGACATGCATTGATCCGTGGTGTGTGTTCACGCTTACAGTCTCACGTGCGCAGTGCCGAGCTGGAAAACACTAAACTCAGTGCTGAGCTGCAGATGCTGAAGGCAATGGAGCTAAATCGAGAGGTCACCATCGCACAGTACCAGGAGGAACTGCACAGGCTACGCACAGAGAGGGACACACACCCTGCTGATGCCGTAATAGACGTTTATTTAAAGAATAAATACAAATACAGTAAATGTATTTACTACAGGTCAAAAAAACTACTATTTAAATGTTTGGGATAAGAAAGATGTAAATGAAAAAAAATGTAAATCTTTTATGCTGCATGGATACTCTAAAATTTTGAGTCTACAAAGGATTTACATTTCAAATACATGTTGTTCTTTTGAATATATTATATTTCAAATATATGTTGTTCTTTCAATTCATCAAAGAATCAGATTTCCATCAAAATATTAAGCAGCGAAACTGTTTTCAACATTGGTAACAATAAGAACCATTATTAATAATTGAGCACTTAAAATAATTGTGTGCTGTATCAGCATATTCAAATAATTTTTAAAGATTTACAGTATTTTTTATCAAATAATTGCAGCCTTGTTGAGTATATATACTATATAGTGCTTGTTCACATAAATCACACTTCATCTTCCTAATGCATTGTGTGCATCTCCAGGGTCTGAAAGAGCAGTTGCGTCAAGCTGAGGAGCAGCTCCAGGCCACGCGGCAGCAGGCCGCTATGTTGGGTTCCGAGTTACGTGATGCCTCCGGTGGGCGAGATCGCACCATGGCTGAGCTGTACCGTGCCCATCAGGAGACAGAAGACCTACGAGCCTGTTTAGCTGAAGCCCAGGAAGAATGCAGACATGCTCAGAATCAGCTTGACAGGATGAGAAGCCAGGCATCACAGGAAGTGGTAACCACAACTAACTGTCCCTTATTTTTATTCGATTGTGAAGATCTGTTAATCACAATATGAAGAACACATGGTTTAGACGCAATATTTAGACAGAGTGTGAACTGTGAGATAACTCTCTTTCTTGGGTTCTTGCTTTTATTTTATTTTATTTTATTTATAGCAGGGCAGGGCTGGCGTGGGTGTGGTTTCAGAGCTGGAGGCGGAGCTACAAAAGGAGGTCGAGGAACTAAAGCTGCGTCTGAATATGGCTGCAGAGCACTACAAAGAGAAATACAGAGAGTGCCAACGTTTGCGAAAACAAGTCACCAAACTGACTCAGCAACAAGAGACGCAGCAGGGCGTGAGTCACTAAAATAATGGATTTACCCAGTTGTACATTTTACCAAAAAATTATGATACACTTAATTTGTACGCAAGTCGTTAAGCAATCATACATTTTGTTTTTATGTAAATTAGTTGAGGTTTATAGTGTGAAAGCACCCTCCTATATTTTTGTGTGAAATCTTAAAATATGACATATGTTTTAGGACTGTAACAGGAATGATGCCTCTACAGAGACCACACAGGAGTTACACACACCAGATGCAGAGACGCCTCCCACAGGTACTGGCAAGGAGACAAATAAATCAAAACACATTTAAACTCCAACACACATCGTCAAACTAGTTCCTTTAGGAATTCATAAAAAAAGTAAAAAATAATTTACAAGTGATTAAATAAATAAAAATGAGTAATAAACCCTTGACGGTCAGTATGTGTATGTGTTATTTGTTTTTTGTTTTTTTAGGAATGCAATGCTTCAAATAAATGGCATTTATCAAAAAATAAAAAAAATATGTATATGTATATCAATTTTTACAATTAAGCAGTGCAACCGTTTTCACTGGTAATAATAAATGTTTCTTGAGTATCAGTCAGCATCTTGTACTAATTTCTGACTGATAATGTGATACCAAAAAACTGTAATAATGGAGTAACATATTAAACAAATATTATTAAATACTAAACAGTTCATTTCAATTCAAATAGTATTTCCCTATATTACACTTTTTTACTATATATTTGGATCAAACAAGTGCAGCATTGGTGTTAATTATTATTGGTTTTTGTGTCACATCACACAGCAGTTTCACGATTAATGTTTTATATGCTCTATAATATTGTGGCCAAATTCTTATGCATTAACTTTTCTTTCATATTTGAAAGATCTATATCCTGCTGAGATCAAACCTGTGACACAAAGAGATGCCGAGAGATTGGGAATTGAAGGCAGACCTGGACAGGAGAGGAAGGAAGAGAAAAAAGAGGAAGACGATGAAGACGAAGATGAGGAGGATGAGGATGAGGATGAGGAGGAAGAGGAGTGCAGTGTGTCAGTCGAAGCTGAGCTTGCTTGCATGGAGGAGAAATGGAGAGAGCAGTGCACCATCAATGAAAGCCTGAAGCTCCTGCTAGCCAGTGAGGAGCAGCGGTTTAAAGTACGTAAACACACACACACACACACATGTACATACATGATTCAGGTTCCTTCAACCTCACAGGCAAGAGCAAACCACAGATACTCATACACATTCATTTGCATAAGATGTCAGTGCACGCAAGCATGCAAACAATCCCAGATGAACTTCCACGGGTTGATTTTGGGTCCGGTTCACTGAGGTATAACATTTCCGTCAGTCTTGTGAGCGCGTGTGAACACAGCAGTCATTAAGGACAGAGCTGGCCAAGTGGAAAGGAGGTCGTAAAGGTCTCTTCTTGTCTGAGTATTTAGACAAAGCTGGAGCCACCATCAAAAGGAAAGTCTTTTATTTACAGCGTGTTTAAACGCATGCACACGCTCTCGCCAAATGCTTTATGACTGTTTGCTGGAGAGCAGGGTACGATCGTAGTAAACACATTTCAACTGAACTTCAAACCCAAACAAGCTTTGACACAATGATAACTCAGAGAGAGAGAGAAAGAGGAGATCAGCAGACCACAAAAATAGGAATTTATAATATTTAATATTATAAGAATAATAATATCAGCATATTGGAATGATTTCTGAAGGATCATGTGACACTGAGGACTGGAGTAATGATGATGAAAATACAGCTTTGACATCACAGGAATAAATTACATTTTCAAATATATTTACATATTATGTTCAATTATTATAAAAAATTATAATAATTGTCAGTATGTCTGTGACTTTCAAATTGAACTTTTGAACCTATAACTTTGTAGGGTTTCTAGCCTGAACAAGTCAGTTTTTTGGGGTCAAAAAAGTCACAGTCCTGAGAAACGCTCCAAAATTGCAAGTCCAGAATTATGCCTAATAGCCTATATATGCTTGCTTAATAATCTATAGCCACTCCTCATCTGTTTTTAAATATTATAAGTCTCGCAACTCACAACTCTGTCCCGTGCCTTTAGTGTTTAGAATCACACACTTCACTTTCAAGTGGTGCTTTTAGAGCAGTTATAAAACATATGTCCAGATGCCACTCAAAATAAATCATATGTATTCCTTGATAGACTCGAGTGGCAGAGAAGGACAGAGAGGTGTCTGCTCTGAGGGAGAGTCTTGTGGTGGTCACCAGGGAGAAAGAGAGACTGGAAAAGGTAAGAGCATTTATAGTATAAACCTGTTCTTATCATTTTTGGTCCTATAAACAGTTTGTTGCTATACTATACTCACGTATTGTGTTCTTTCTTTGCTATCCAAAGATCCGAAAAGCTGCAATATCTCCTAAAGCTGGTGTTATTAGCTTGATCTTCTAAATGTTAATGAGAATGTTTAAATATTAAATACCTTAATTTGATTCTGAGCAGGTAAGACGCTGAAATCAGACAGAGTGTGATTGTTTGAGCCCCCCGAGAGTCACGGCTAAATGCCACATTCGGCTTCCTGGTTACCTATCAGCACTTGTGTTAAATGTTAAATGTGCGAATAATTCCTCTAATCATGACTCATGAATATGAGGTCAAAGGAGAAGGAAAGAAAGAACAAGAGAGTTAAAAAAAAGAAATAAAAAAAAAGCAAGGAGAGTTCTGCACTGTGTCAGTGCTATTTAAAGATTGGTAATATAGTACTCAAGATTTCAGTTTCTTTGGTTGAAGCTTGTTGGCCAAAGAAGTTTAATTCAGGTTTTTTGTAGTGTATCATTTGTAACAGTAATTATGAGATTATTGCAGTGTGGTAATTTAAGCATCAAGCCAGGTTTTTTCTTTATCTTTTGCAGTTTCAGTGACAATATTTGTATTCGCTACTTTTATTAATGTGAGCAATAAGTAAGTGTTTCCTGTCGGGTGTGTTGGGAAGTCACTTTGCGATCATATATTTGTTTTTCTTGTAGGAGCTGCAGGAGTGGATGAACCGAGTAGAGGCTGCAGGGAGTCAGAGGACAGACGGAAGAGAGCCAATGATTCTGCGATACCCACTGCCCTATACACAAGACCAACCTCCACTGGTGCCCCAACAACCAGCTGACCTGCAGTATGGAAACCCCTATTCAGAACAAGAGACCCGGGGTGGGTGCACGCTTTCGTCTACTTTTATTTATTTATTATGAATTTTTTAAGTATGTATAGTAAAAAAAACTACTAGATTATGTGAAAAAATTTAGAGTGTCAATAATGACCTGTTTATGTTTTTTTTCTTTAATACTAAAGTAATAAAAGAGTTTACTTAATTATTCAAACAATACTGTTTTAGTCAGTAGGATTTTTGTTGTTGTTTAAAGAAGTCTCTGACCAAGGCTAAATTTGTTGAATCATAAATATTATTGCGTGCATCACAGTTGTTTTTATATATATATATATATATATATATATATATATATATATATATATATATATATATATATATATATATATATATATATTAAATATAATTTATTCCTGTGATCAAAGCTTAATTTTACAGCAGTCAATAATCTAGTTTTCAGTGTCACGACACATCAGAAATCATTTTTTTATTGTATATATTTATATATGCTAAAAAAATTTAGTATGTCTTTTTATATGAATAAGTGTTATATATTTGTTTTGCAAAATTGGTAGAGTATTGAGAACATTGAATCTGATTTGTAACTACTAAAAGTTTTTGTGAGGTGACAGCCCTAATCAAAGCTTCCTGAATTGTTGTTGCTTAGACGGAGCAGACGGGGCATTATCCCCAGAACAAACCTGCCGGCCCCCTCCTTTGGCTCCTCCCCCGTGGGGTGGTCCTGTGGTCTGCAGTCAGCCATCACGCAGCCTCAGCCCCCCTGATGGCCTGGAGAATCCCACTGAAGAGCGGCCAAATGTAAGGAAACCTGCTGTACACAAAGACGGAGCAGTGGAAACATTTAGAAAACTCCACAACAACTTCTATTGTGTATATTTCTTTGGCAGCCACATAGATGTATAATAGGCATGGTCTGTTTTAATGTAGCTTCACACTGCTATAAGTAGTGTTTGATGGATAGTATTGGAAGAGTGCGTTTTAATCTGGACAGCGTCATTTTTAAAGCTGTTGCTTATCTGCAGTACATTGTTAAAACACATCCTGTCTGATGCTACAATGACATTTAGCAGATTTAATTTTTTTCCTGATGTTAAAGCTTTAAAACTGATTTCCAACCTTTTTGGTCACAGCACCATTGATAAAACTGATAAGTTCCTCTTTACATCTTAATGATATTATACTGCATTTCAATAACTTAAAAACACATCTGCGTGTTCATGGTTATCTGATGTTGGTTAATGGTCACATAAGATTAAGGCAAACAAAAGATCGAATCTTTTTATTGCAGTTTTGTTTTAATAATTTATAAAGGTATCATTTAGCATTGTCTTAAAAAGGATAGCTATTATTACAGTGATTCACAAAAATTCACTTTATTCCTGTCTCTTTAATGATCTGCCCATTTGTTGTTGTTTTTTTTTCACACTGTCAACCCTACACCTACACCTTTACCTATCTTAAACCTAACCAGACCACCAAACCGTAACCATATCCCACCTCAACAGCAGCAAAAGTGATTTGGGTTGTGCTTTTATTTACAGCACATGCACTTACATGTACTTAGTGTACTTGCCTAAGAAAGTACTAGGTGATATTAGGAAGGTAACTACATGGGATAACGTTATGTTTAGGGTTATGTTCAGGGTTAGTGCTTAGTTATTACTCAGTTTTGTGATTATTATAAGTACATTGTAAGTATTGTAAAATAAAGTGCTACCGTGATTTGCAATGCAGCAGAAACGCAATAACTAAATTGTACCAAACAATTTGTTATTTTTGATGTAAGAACATTATAGTTAAAGACACCTGATATAAATGATTAAATATAAAGTACCCATAAAGCTAATTTATATGACTCGTCAGCTTTTATTTTTGTAAGTTTAGAGCTAATAACTGGGTGTTATTGTGCCAGTTTTTACACTGATATGTGGCATTACCATGTATTTTTGTCACCCTCTAGCAACCTTTACTACTTCGTCCTCTCTCTCAGCCTTTCTTTCTGTTTTTCAGCCTTTCCTCTTGACTTCAAACTCTTTGATTCACTCTTTTTTTTATCTTCTCTTCCTCGCTGCCCTCTGCGTTCCCCGCACTCTCAGACCTCAGTTCATAGGTGAATACAGAGGTGGTTAATTTGCATGAAACGGCAATTAAGGCTTTTCTCTTTTGAGCTCGTTAGCGGATTAGAGTGACGAGGCTAGAGGCTCGTTAGAGAGAGATGTTGACGAGGGCTATGCTAATTGGCTGGTGGTGCCGGCCTGTGATATTTGAGGGTGCAGATCGGCGCTGACCCCTTTCTCCTCCTTTCTCATTTGCTGCGTTAAAAGCCCATTAACCTTTGCAGGAAGCTGGCTGTGTGCAGACAGGCGTGGCTTTTCGTCGGAAGTGTGGGGGTGTGTGTGTCTGTGTGTCTGTGTGAGATCTTAGCTGTTATGTCTCAATAGAGAGGTGACAGCTAAATGTGTCCACTGAAGACCATTGTATTGTTATGTCTCAGTCAAGAAGAAATGATGTGTGTGTTTCATTTTGCTTTTATGTCTTTCTTAGGGAGGTGATGGTGAGGCCCCTGCAGTCTGCGATCATCAGAGCCTGGAATCTAACCAGAGCCACACCAGCTTCTGCTTTGATACCAGGTAAATGTTTGGAAAGACATGCTATCGCACTCCTACTTTGTTTGCAATGTGTATACTGTACACTGTTTGCATTGAATGCCTAGAAATAGTATATTTGCCAAAATCTGTGGTATACAATAAAGCATACTTTGTAAACCACTGTATGCTCTAGACCCAAGTGACAAATGACTAGAAGTCAAATTTTATTTTATTTTTGTTTCTTAAAAAATATTTGTGAAAATGATGCAATAATGTAAATGTATGTGTACATTTTATTTCATATAGCTTTCTAGGCATTTTCTCATTTTTGGATCTGAATGGCAAAGTTCTCGGAGGACATATCAAAACGATGTTTTTTTTTGTTTTTTTTTACATTTATTTAAAAAATGAAATAAAATATTACCTTAAACACATGTGAGGTCATATGACAATGTAGTATACTACATATAAAGGTTTGCAGTGACAAAGTGTGTGCTATAAACTATTCTCAAAATTAGACAAAAAGTAAAAATTACAGTATATACGGCATAGTGTGCAGCAGTGTTGTTTAGCATAATTTATTTACTATATTCAGTTTTTGCATATATTATTAAAATTATTTTATTTTTACATTCTCTGTTTTTATTTTAATGTTAGCTAAAGTTTTAGTAATTAAAGTTCTGAGTTTTTTTTTTTCATTTTATTGCCATTTTATTATAATGTTTTAAATAGTCTATATCAGTGGTTCCCAACCTTTTTCAACTCGCGGCCCACACAACCAAACACATATGTTTGCGCGGCCCACTTCAAAAAAATTAACTGACCCCGCTATTGTTGGGTTAATAACTTAGTACTCAGAAGCTAGATTTTAAACTATATTTATTGAATAAACTAGGGCTGTGCAATATGGACAAAAAAAAAAAAAAAAACTATCGCGATTTTTTGATAAATTTTGCAATTGTGCTTTTACAGTCATAAATGCATTCAGGATTAATTTGAAACATATTTCCAAAAGAAAACCTTTATCAAAAAGTTGTAACATCTCTAGAACAGACATAAATCAAAATTATCACTATAGTAAAGATGTAAAAAAAATGTATAGACTTGTGGCAAAAAAAAAAAAAAAAAAAAACTTTTTTTTCTTTTTTGCCATGCATTGTTCAGAAACAGAAAATAATTGGCGGCCCACCTGCAATACCACCGCGGCCCACTAGGGGGCCGCGGACCACAGGTTGAAAACCACTGGTCTATATATAGTTTTTAGTGGTTTTGATTTTGTTTGAGTTTTTTTGGTTTTGTTTCTTATTTATTTATTTATTTGTTATTTTAGTACTTCACATTAAACAAAAAAAAAAAAGAAACATGTTGCTTTGAAATTTAGCATTTTAGGATTTTTTTTGTTGTTGTTAATATTTATTTTATTTCAAGTATTGGAAATGCTTTTATGATGCTTTTAATTTTAGTTACTAATAATAACCCCGATAACCAGTGAGCTAGTTTTTCATTGAAACATAGCCCTTGAATTGATTTTCTATTTTCAAGGTGACAACTGACAGAAAGTAAATTTTTATTTTATGCTGAGTTAACTTAATAATCACTTGCTGACTAAACAGTAGTGAGATTGACAACTGCATGCTGCTTTTTAAAATGTTTACTTTGTCATAGTTTCCATTGTAAACTTGTAGTAGGTATGGTCTTGCATATTATATATTACACCGAAAGCAATAAGCGATCTTTCTTTCAAACGCCTCCCATAGTTGTATATTAAAACACTCTCTCTCTCTCGCTCTCTCTCTCTTTCTTCCCCACCCAGACCTGATGTTCATAAGCGGTGTCCCCTGTGTGAGGTGATCTTCCCGCCACACTTTGAGCAAAGCAGTTTCGAACGACACGTGGAGTCTCACTGGAGGGTATGTCCCGTCTGCAGCGAGCAGTTTCCTCTGGACTGCCAGCAGCATCTCTACGAAAAGCATGTGCTCACACACTTTGATGACAATGTTCTGAACTTTGACAACTTTGATTAGAGAAAAAAAAATATTGATTTGCTTTTAGTTCAATATAAAACGCCTCAGGTGATTCAGGGGCTTCAGTGTTTTGTTCGAAACACGCTGATGTTGTCACTTTGTCGTAACCGCTGCACTCATGCCAGGAGGACTATATTTGATTTGCACATAGACAAACATTAATTCAGATATTTAAACTTCTAAGGGAAAGAATACTGTAATAATGGTCTTCAGGTATAATAGATATGTAAGAAGAAGAAAAAAAACAAAGAAAAAAAAGGAAAAGCACTTTTTTTAGTTTAAAATTGTGTAATACTGATTGCGCTTTAAAATGAGAGCTTTAGGTTGTTGTTTATTGAAATGTAAATTCATTTTAAAGGACCAATGATGCAATGATGTATATGTTTATTTTGCCAGAAGAAAATGACAATAATTAATTAACCCAAATCAAATTGAATGCTTTACTCTTAAATGCTTTCTTTGTGAAACACAATCACTAGAAACATTCATTTAAAGGGATAGTTCACCTAAAATTGTATCACCTCATATAACATTCTTCTGTGAAACTAAATGCTGGTTTTGCTTTACATCTTATTACAATAAATATGGACCAGAGCTTTTCAGAAAAGATGTAAAGGCACTATAAAAAAATATCATAAAAGTGGTTTAAAACTGTTTAAGTTGAGCCCATGAACTGAATTATGGAAGTCTGTTTTTGCCACAGTTTCGAGCTCATTTGTGTAAAAATCTATTTATTTAGTGGCTCAAACAATTCATTTAGGAAGCTTTAAAGCTACAGTATCCATTTATCCTACTAGTGGCTCTTTTCAATAATCCAATTACCATTAAATGGTCTTATTTTATGTGATAATGATGACACAACATTTGTTTTTAAGTGAACTACTTCCAAATAACAAAGTGACTCAATTCAGAGAGCCAGAGTGCTAAAACTATGGCTGTGGATTGGACAGCGACTTTTCAGTGCATCATTGGTTCAAGCATAACTTAATATCTTCAGTTTCAGCATATTATCCATCATACAATTCCTGCTTGAAATCCATTCAGCCAACAAAAGCTGATGCTTCACACTTAAGTGTGCCAGGAAGTTTAACTTCGGGTTGCTCTGTGGTTGTGTGTATCAAGTGTACGTTTATTAATAAAGAATGCTACAGCTCAAGTTCATTCAACTGAACATTTGTCCTTGTATCAATCATTACATCAACGGAAACGGAACACGCTTCTTTGCTTTTCTTTATTTTTGTACCATTGTCCTAAAGTTTACATTGCAGCTTGAGGATAAAGACGTCTCAAAAGAGTCTCTCATTCGTTCACACAAACACGCACACATGATACGTCATCTCACATACAAATTGCCTCGGTTCCACAAAACATTTTCCACAAAAACATACAGTACGAAAATATAATTTCAAAAGCACTTTACAAAAGACTTGCAATACGATACATTCACTATATAGTATAGCAAACTCCCTCCAAAATAAATGCATCTCAATCACATTACTACATTGTAGGTGTGAGGAATCACACAGATCTTGTCCAATAAAATCACGTTTCACAGGTTCTAGTTTGCGTGTCAATGCTGAGACCAAATGACTGTAGCCAAAGAGGGGTACAAATGTGGTTACTGGTACAGCGTCCAAAAATACACACACATACATACAAACAAACATGACACCGGATGAATGGGAAAATAACAGGACAGTGAGTCATCTACAATGAGTCACTCACAAATAGGCATCCAACACTTCCTTCATTCCCAAGCTCCAGTTTTTGGCATCGAAATTACAAACTACCCATTCATTCAACTTCAATTTTTTTTCCCAAGAAATTATGGTGACAATCCAAGATATTAGTGTTTAAATTCAGAACCTGGTCCAAATATATGGAACAATTTGTCCGTATTGAATTTCTGTGTCCTATCCTGGCACCACTAACAAAAAAGTATAGTGTGTTATCATGTTTTTGGACATGTACCACAAAAAGCCATATAAATACCATGGTGGACAGTTCAAAGAACCACTGAAACACAATATGATACCATCACTGTTCTGTGAACAGCACCTTATTTTTCCAAACTTCATATCTGGAGATTTGGCAGTGCCATTTTTGGTCCATGTTGTTTCATTTGACCGACCCTAACCAAGAAAAACAGACTAGTAGATAGGAAAGCTTACTTGGTCCTTCTTTGCACCAAAGGTTTAAGCTCTAAGCAGTTGCTAAATACATTTTTTGTAAACCGTGGTATGCTTTATTTGGCCGACAACAGGACTGATGCAAAAATCGTTCAATTAAAATTAAAGTTGAGAAAATATATTCAGGCAGCTATGCATCTGGCACTATCGAACTGTAATACTAGCAGGAACAATATAAAGTAATGATATAATACTTTTGACAACAAAGATTGTAACAGTAAGACTACAAGCCAAGAGACAGCAGAGCAGCTAAGCGGTCGTGTCATGCTAGCAAGGCGTAGCCTACAATACAAGGCAAGCAGAAGGCTAACAAATACATTTACACAAACACAACCACGAGGACAGTCCGAAACGAGTCAAAAATAAACAACAGCAACGACCGAAATCAAGACAGTACGAGCTACAACTGACAAAAAATACTGCAAGGATGAGTACACAAACAGAAGTTTAGGTCCTCTTTAAGGCTCCTCCGCTAACAGGCACCAAAACGGATAGCCAGATGTGACCCGTTGTGTGTTTGGCAGATCATCCATGTTTTTTTGTTTTGTTTTTTTCTGTTGGGGAAGAATAACTTGGCACTTCTGCACTGCTGGTATAACAGCAGGGGAGCGGGGCTGAAAAAATCTGCCCTTCTTTAAGCTGATGTTGCATTGCGCATTTTAAATGCGATTATTGTTGGCTTCAACAATAGTGTGTCTTCATTCAGGGTTCATTATGCCAAATATTGCTCAGAACTCAAATGCAACTAGACAGAAACCATGTGACCGCTTGCAGTCGTCTGGAGAAGGCCACATGCAGAGAATTCAATTTCACACCTAAGGTGCTGCCTGCATGCCAGCCGCATGCAAAAGAAATCTGGAAAGGTAACTTTACACTGCGTAACATCTGCCGTTTGGATATTCTGGGTGGAATGTTCTGGAACAACGTGAGTGGAAGTGACTTTTTCCTGTTTACTGGTATGTTTGTCTGAAAGTTGGCAGCTGTATTGTGACCTGAGATCAATGTCCTTCCAATTCAGACAATAAAAGACTGCTTCTCTACAAAGCAAATAAAAATATGAAATGTAATAAAAAAAGAAGTCCATAAAGATGAGATACATTTCTTGTATAAAACAGAATATAAATGTTCTGCAAAATATATAATGGAAAATAAAATGTTTGGATAATACAACTTAGCTACTAATATATATAAATGTGTCTTTATATAATTTCATATATATACACGTTTCAACATACCCACTGTAGTTTTCACTTGGTAGGTTTGATGAACAAAAAGAAATTATCCAGAATTTCTTAACTCTTCTGATTTGAAACCATTTTCTCTGAATAGTCTTTAAAATCAGAAAAAAATGTTTATGTCGTTTCCTAATCTTCAGCACAGTCATTTTCATTTATCAGTGACTGTCACCTACATACAAAAAAAGAATAGAAAAAAAAGGAAAAGAAGCAATAAAGAAATGATATACATGGAATGTGCAAATGTTCAAGTATATCTACATGTATATATAAAATCACATACATAAAGAGAAAAAAAGTGAAAAACAATAATAATAATAATAATGAAATTAGCATTCGATCCCAGTTTACATGTGATCCAGAAATGTAAATGAAAGGATGACTAGGTACACTTGAAACCGATGGCGTGTGTATCACAGAGGTGGGTGGAAGTTGATGGTGTGATGTCTAAGGCCTTGAGAGGTTTTATAGCTTTTCCCACAGCGACACTTGAAGGGCTTTCTCACACGGATCTGCGTCCTGTGCCCGTTTTTAGCATGGTACTTAATACCATTCACATTCTGGAAGAGAAGACAGAAGTAAAAGCGGGAATGAGGGACAGTCGAAAGCACTTCCAGAAAAAAACATTTATTACAATCCCCTGCAGGTATTCCCTACTTTAACAGGAAGCAATCATCTATATTACTTATAATGTAACCAACCACAGCTTTTGTTTTTCTGCATTTTATTCATAGATGAAACTGCAGTTACATGCTATTATTCATTTTTATTATAAAAAAACTAAATATAAACACATTAAATCTCTTATACCACAATAATACTTAATATTCAATATATATATAAATATTTTGAGTTGTGAGTGCAGTACCTTGTATCTTTTCTTGCATCCTGGAACAGGGCATGCGAAGGGTTTCTCATCGCCCCCATTCATGCACATGGAGCTGAGGATGGACTCTGAGCTGATGGCACTTTCTGTAGTCCAGGACTCGTCGCTGTCAGAGTCTTCATACTCCACCTCCTCCTCATCACACTCGCTGCCTGAGGCACACCAATAAAGTTAAACTCTTTAATTAGTCATTTATTTGCTTCATATATTAGCTGATGAAAGAACTAATGAGAACTGAGAAAGCAAATGTGCCCTTTTACTCCAATTATCCAGTGTTTCTTCATTAGGAGTATAATGTGGGGTTTTTTCCCCCCCACAGTTCAGGTTAGATTTAATATTTCTGAAAGAAATAGAATTCAACTAAAACTAACCGGCAGTCGGTTATTTATGCTTCTGACTCTTGGCATATTTCTTAACACAGAAAATACACTGACATAATTACAGGCGTATTTTAATGTTCATTAAAAGACAAGTGCATTATGAAACAAACAGGAAATGGACATCACCCAAGTTTGGATTTAAACCAATGGAAACTTTTCAGCCGAGCCACACACACACTCATTCAATCAGTGTGGCTTTAGGTTTAGGGGGAACTACCTCTTTGATAGCAAATGCAACAAACCATAATTTATAGGTTAATATAATAAATCTGAAAATTTCAGACTTAATTATAACAAATGAAAAGACATTAAAAAATCAGCAGCCGGTGAATTCTCCATGAGTATTACAAACACTCCTAATGAGTTAGAAATATTTCAAATAGCTGTTTTTATATATCTAAATCTAAAGTGTGCAGTATCACACACACGTGCTCCATTCACCTGTGGGTGTGCTGCTGCGGAAGGAGGACGAGGGCGTGATGGGAGGGGTGACGGGTGGAGTTAGGCTGCCGTTGCTGTGTCGAGGGGGCGTGGCCGTACTGTTACGAGATACACCTCCGGTGACTGATATAGCAATTTTAGGTTGGACCTTCTTCTTCTGAGTTTCTTGCTCTCTGCGTGCCGCTTCAGTCATGAACCTGAAGAAAAAACAAACAAAAGGCCTTGTTAATAGATTGATGTGCAGGTAATGATGCACCTGAGGACTATTGTTCTTTAAAATGACAACACGGCAAAAGCTACATTTGGAAATGGATAACTAAAATATGTGTTAAATACAATTGTAAACCTTCTGTACTGACCTCCCAAGTGTATATCATTGTTACAGAAATTTCCCATTGCAGTTTAGTTTGAAAAGTCTTGCATACACACTACCAGTCAAACGTTTTTGAACAATAAGATTTTGTTTTTGTTTTTTTAAAGAAGTTTCTCCTCCTCACCAAGCCAGCAGTTATTTGATCCATAGTACAGCAAAAACAGAACAATTATGAAATATTTGTACTATTTCAAATAACTGTTTTCTATTTGAATATATTTTCAAATGTAATTTATTCGTTGTTTTTCAAAGCTACATTTTTAGCACCATTACTCCAATCACATGATCCTTCAGAAATCATTCTGATATTCTGATTCTCTGTTCAAAAAACATGTTGAAAACAGCTGTAGAATTTTTCAGTTTTATTTTGATGAATAGAATGTTCAGAAGAACAGCATTTATCTAAAATATAAATCTTTTATAACATTATAAATGTCTTCATCATCTTTTGATCAATTTAAAGCATATTTTTATATAGATAGATAGATATCTCATTATATATATATATATATACACACACATATACCATTACTCCAGTTTTTCGTGTCACATGATCCTGAATTATACTCAAGAAACATTTCTTATCATCATCAGTTAAAAACAGTTATGCTGCTAAATTTTGTGGAAACTATGATAATTTTTTTTTCAGGATTATTTGATAAATAGAAAGTTCCAAAGACTTTTTAACATTTCAAAATCTTCAGTCACATTTGTATGCATTTTGCTAAACTAAATAACTTATTTAAAAAAATCCCCAAACTTTGAATGGTAGTGCGTATATTCGTATTTTTACTACACAAATTAGTATACATTATTTCAACATACCTATTAATGTAGCTCAGAGCAACATATGTGGGCTGCTGCAGCTCCTGCCTCTCCAGAACTCTGGGATCTGTGTCTGAGAGAGGAATAGAGAAAACACAATTGCTTTAGACTGCAAAACACAGGAAAAGCTGAAGATAAAGATATGCACATATAGGTCAAAGATATGCTATAATACATAGATGCACACAGACAAAGCAGCAGCCTGAAACAGTACTTTGTGCTTACTGTACGTTCGTCAAACAAGCACCCCTAATGCCCTGCAGACTCAACCTAACCACCACACCACCACACTTTTTCCATTCTACTTGTGACAGCAGGCAGCTTCCATTGCCTGAGGCCACCAGGCAATGCTTCAAAGGTTCCTCTACCAACTCTGTCTGGTTATAGTTTCAATCTCGGCCTGAGACTGCCCTTATGTGGCAAAATATGATGACATTGATCAGGATTTATCTTATGTGTAAACATTCAAAATGTTAGTTAACTAATACACTGTTTACCACACTGTATGTGTATATGTTTGAAAGAGTGTGTGTGAATTGTAAGATGTTAATTGCTTCTTAGAGCTCATTAAAACATAAATGGTGCACAGAAGACCTCACAAAGAGAAAAGTGTATGAGTGTTTGTGTGTGTGTGTGAAGCTGGCATATTCTGCATGATTATTTTCAATGACCATGTGGAGAAAGTAGAAAAAGGAAAGCAGGTTTTTTTGCATTCAAATGGGTCGCATTGCATGCGTGTGTGCAGTTATATTTGTGTATAACAGGCAGTGTATATAATAGGTCCCATATGTCTAAATGAGCTCTTACTCCAAGCCATTAAAAGCATTCCACCGTGTTCGCTTAACCATTATTCTCCTTGAACATGGAGAAATGTCTTCATGCACACTTATTGCTATGCAGAACTTGCCAGATCTCGCACGCGAATATACATTTTTGGCACTCTGTCACACAATCTTTAATAGCATGACTTGAATCCCAAAACACAAATGAATTGTAAAAAACAGCACAGATTAGGCTACGTTTCCTTGATGTCTTTTAAAGAAACCAGTCTAGAGTGCTACCTGTGTCTGCTTCTGCCTTAATCTCATCAGAGTGCTTTCTGGTGACTGCACTGCATGGATTAGGCCTTCCTCACCTCATAAAAAGGACACACATCCTCACACACACACATTTGTGTATCTCAGGTGGTCCACTGAGGTGGTCTTCAGTGGTTTATTAGTGTTCCCAAATCATTTTAGCTGCAGGTGTGCACTTTCAAGTTTTAAAGCAACTGCTAAATTAAAAACAATTGAAAATTAATTTAACTAAATGGTTATAAAACACTACAAACAGGAAATACTTACCTGTAGTCTATCAAAAGCAGTTTCAAGCTTAGGTTTAACATCATTGTAAGCTTGAGTGTTTTTATTTTATTTTACCTGCACACCAGCATTTATGCATTTATTATTTTATTACAATTTATAATTCAATCCCATAACTTTACACAAATTAGAGTCACAAATGAACCTTTCTGGAGTTATTTACAATTAATGTGTTTCTGACACGGAATAAAATATAAGAAAGTAATTGTGACTTCTAATCTCACAGTTCTGACCTCTTCCTGACTTCTTAAAACTGCAAATTGCAAGAAGTATACTGTGAATTGCATGAAAACAAATCTTCACTATTATATCACTATATATAACAAATATTACTTTTTGTAATTTTTATTCTGTGGCGGAAACAAGTTTAGAGAGCTTCAATAAAGAGACATTAAATAGCTGTCATAATTAACTCACCCTTATATGGTTTCAAACTACTATGACTTTCTTTCTTTCATGCAACAATAAAAAACCCATTCTGAAGAATGTTTATGCTACTCTTTTTCATCACAAAGAAAGAGGATGAGGATACCAGGGCTATAAAAATCTGAATAATAAAAAGCATGATAAAAAATAAAAAAGTAGTCAGTGCAGTCTTGGTTCACTTTCAATGCATTATATGAAAAAGAACCGTCCTTTACTATTAATATGGGTCTTGAAGAACATCAGGGTGAGAAAATGCTGACAGAATTTTCACTTCTGTAGGGTGAATTATTCCTTTAAATCTCTAGAATTATGTGTGTAGGGGTGAAGTATAATTACATTTGCCAGGTGCAGAACAGTGAAGGGAGGGCAGAGTTAATGTTTTCCAATTTTATGATTTCCCTTCACCTAGAAAATGGAGGCACACAAGGTCTTTCCACGGGAAAAGTAGCAAGGAAATACACAAGCAGAAAGAAACACACACACACGAACACTTAACATTCAGTGCCTCTTAAACTGAAAGCCCCAGAGTTAATTTTCACATTTAGTAAAATCATAAACTTCCAATAACAGCCGTCATAATTCAGTACAAACAACAACCATCCTTACGGCAGCAGGAAGTAGAGTTGAAAGCACCACTTGTCCCAAGCAGTAGCAGTAATGTTACATTTTAATGGGCCATGACCAGTATTAAATCCCTGTGAAATCTTTATGCAGGGCTAATAATACTGGCCCTTCTGTGAGGACATTAAAGAACTTTCTCCAATAAACATGCCTTTTATTCACAGCCATATCATTAAATCCTCTGCCTATCAATCCTCTCTGGGCTATTTACTGCTGTTCTACACACTGATTTGGAATCAGGTGGATCTGAATTAGACAGATATGCATCCCTGTAAGAACATTTTGGAATAGTTGGAAACTTTTCAAGAGGGCTCTGAAACCACCAGAAGAGCAAATGTGCCACCCAGTGGTGGAATACAGCACAAAAACCATCAGAAAGCAATATGTGTGTGTTAGTGTGAGTGTGTGCAAAAGTCAGAGGAGCCTGGCATGGAGCAGCGATGCAGGAATGCTGTGTTTGTTTTCCAGACGGCTAATTAAAAAGCAGGGGAGTGTTTTAATGTGCTGGAGAGCAGCAGGTCTCCGGATGGAGGGAAGGGGGAGGGGGGGAAGACAGGCAGGAAGGAGGGGATGGAGAGAACTCTAAACGAGGCTGTAATTACACTTCTCAGACCTCAGCAGGATACAATGCTCCAAACACTTCCGAATGTACACACAAACACACGCAAGCTCAAGGACGAGCACACACATGGAAAGGGAAACAAAAACATAAGCATTCACACACAAATGCACGAATTATGCACACCGGCACATACAGACAAACGCACACTGGGTTTTGGGTGGGACTAGGAAAGTTGGTATAATGGATTTTCCACTGGATCTCACTAATTGCCTCATAAAAAAGCCTGACGAGCCATTTAATGCAACTCTCTCTCTTATAAACACACACACAAATAAAAATCACAATGATCTCAACAGAGCTAAGCAGAATTAACTTCTATGATTATAATTATTATTTCTTGAAATTAGTTTGTCACATTTCATCAACTATTATTGCAACTATTCGTAGATGTCCAATAACAATAATTGTATACGTTTTTTTTTTTTTTTTTTTTTTGAAGAACTAGCCTGTTTAAATGTTCAACATAATATCACTGTGCAGATCAAAAAAAGGAAGGCTACTGAGAAATATAAAATGCAACAGATCCTTAGTGATAAATCTGCCATGATTATTCCTTAACAATATGAAGAAGAAAAAAAACTCAACGCTATAAATGAGAACTGTGTTATTAGGTATACTAGGCCATTTTGGCCTTGAGAGAATAAAACATTAATATTTACAAAGCCAGTCGATATTTTATGGTTTACATCTAAAAAAAATCTAGCACTTCCTTTAGCGACAAGAGCAAAAGGATATTGTGTAACAAGCCTGACATCTTCTGGTCACTGAAAGAAACGCGTTCAAGTAGCCATCTAGTACTCCGAGGGCCCTATAGTTTTATTTTTAAGGTTAAATTAATAAATCAAAATCTTTTGATGTATGCTAGGTTAGAGAACAACAACAAAAAAGGTCTGTAGAGAGTTCCACATGGCGCTGAGTTACTGTTTACCTATGGTTTAGGAGCTAACATTTCTGCGAGATGTTTTTTTTTTTTTTTTTTTTTTTTACTTTCAGTGATTTACTAAACCCTTTTTAGATGTTTCACCTACGTTTAATTTAGTTGTATTTACAGTCGCGCAATACGCAGACGATAAGAGACTACAAACCCGGGACATAACAGAGTAACACTTCAGTTGTTTAAAATGATGTCATTTGTAACCTACAACATGGAAATACAATAGATAGCAAATGAAACGGGCATGTCTGAACAAATGTCCACTGCCACAACACTAAACAACAACTTAAATACAGGTCCGAATACCCTGAGGCCCGACTATCCCGGGAGGGTATGACATCAGGCTAAATTCCTTTCGGCCTAGACAACTATAAACAGATATATCCAATGAACTTTCCTTTTAGTGTTTGTTTGCATGTTATCTCTTTCTCACATTCATCCTGACGAATATTAAAGACGCACAGCTGGGTTGTTCTGATACCTGCGATAGCTACCTATCTGTCAGTCGAATCTCTTATTTTATTCAGCTAGACTATATGTCAAAATATATAGTTTAAGCTAGTCTTCTATACAGGGCAACATGACAGCTCTTTCTTGGTACTGTTTGATTACATAATATAAATGCGCACAGATCTTATGACAGTCTGTCCACCGAGTCAAGTGGTTAAAAACACCACAATCTTACCGCAAGGAGGCAATGTTACATAAGTTCATGTAACTTTATATTCACTCGCGAGTCAAAACCGACTGCATGCAAACTGTAGCCCACTATAGCCTGATCAGTCTAAAGAACAATTAAAACAAGCAGGATAAGGCAGTTCATGTAATTATTTTACAGTGTCAACAGTTTATTTGATAACTAAAGAAATGAAAATGCATATACCCTAAACACCATTTGCATTTAGAAAAAACTATATGAAAGAATCAGCACACAATACACAAACAACATCATATGGAAGTCAAATAAGACAAGCAAGTGACAACAATTGAAAATCGTATTGCAAGAAAACACTTGGTGTAACAAAGAAACCGACTGACCTAACACCAATATGACTTCTTAACATCTGAAACAATGTTGTTTGTAACAATGTTATAATGCAAGTTATTAATCACGGAAGTAGTTGTGTAACCTCAATTGAGTAAACCTGTCTGTTTGCCTAATATCACTTAAAGTACTTTGAGGCCAAAAACTTTCTCTCATCTACCTCTCAAACAGCTTACCTGAAGCTTATTAGTGAAAGGTATCAACAATTTCATCTATAAATTGTAACAAAACACTGAAACTGATTGGCTAACCCTGACATTGTTCTGATATAGTATGCAAAATGTGTCTAAATAGCTTTTACTACCAATACTAAACTAAATACAGAATCGGGGCTTCTGAGATTACACTTAAAGTCAAAAGTCATTCAAGGCCATACATGGTAGCTACAGCTATTTTCAAAGAACCTTTGTTTTAAATAGGTTTGTAAGCATTTTACCATTCGTTATCACTTTATGTCAGTAAATATACAATTGTTGCCTAAATAATGACCTGCCATTACCAATACTTCATTTGTTACAAGTGTGTATGATTTCTTAAAGCGATGAAACAGAGGAAGAGTTGGAGACAATCATGGGATGTAATCCAGGAGATGCGGACAGAGTCTGTATCCTGCTCTGTATGCCCGTTCTCTAAAACATAGCTTGTCCCTGTCGAGTTTTAACATTAATCACCCATTGAAAACACTAATAGTGCAGAACAAACTAGTTCTAACTCTTTAATTTACTCTATGAATTTTAACAATCATCTTCATGGCTGGCAAACTGCCAAACCAAGCCACTGCATGGGGTCTACACTCAATAGGATTACTATTGATTAGTATTATTAATGATCCGTGTGAAGGGCTAGGGGGTCTTTCATTGTTGTGCTCATTAAAACAAGAGCTCTGAGGTCAAATCCCTAACCCCAATGGTCAGATCTTTTCCTGATGGAAATCAGACTAGCTGATCTTTATGAGTACACTGACTGACACACAGATAGGGTGAAGGTGTGTTTCATTCTGACAGATGCCTTCCATTGTGAAACTGCCATCAGAATAGATATGAGCAGCACAGCAAAGCACTACATATCAGTTATAAACATTCATGCATTTCAATTACAGATCAGCAGTGCATACAAATATTCTACACACAGACAGTCAGAGTAAGGTCAATACTGTACAATACAATACTGTTACTGTACACTGGAATAATGTTTTCACCACAATGTTCTATATTTCTTGAACTTTCAGATGATTTTTCTTCATCAGTAATTCAATTCAGTTTAAATTAAAATATTCTTTAGCAGTAATTAGATTCAAGGTGTAATGAAAAGTGCAATGAATCACTAAACTTAAACTGTGCACCACTTTAATTAAAGTTTTCCATTTTTGTGGGCTGAAATGTTTACAGTGTGCAACGTTTTACAGTGCACAACTCTTAAACCAAAATGCATTTAATACATTATTACGAAAAACAAGAACTGAAAAACAACAACAGATTTCGCTGAATACAGTTAATTTGGCTTCATATAGGCTAGTGATTCTCTAACATGGGGTTACATTTGAAAAAGTTAGTTATGCTAATCCTAAAGTAACTGTTAAACACCTAAACAGGGATTCATTCCTGTGGACTTGACAGACAGCTTGAATACACAACACTAGCTTAAACAATGGCTCTCTACAGCAAGCGCTAATTACCGTAGACATGGCAAGCCATTTTTACATTTTAACCTTAGTAAGGAAAGTGCCTTGTTTCATTTTTGACAGGAATTAAAACGAGGCTGTGGGGGACAGAAGTACAACCCGTTAAATGGATTGAACTGTATATACAAATTGATCAGGTGACAGAAAAAACTTGGGGGGAAAAATGGCAAAAAATAAATAAAAAAAATGGGGGGGGGGGGGGGGTGCTTTCAGTACAAAACATCTGTAAAACAGTTTTATAACCAGCTGTGACTTATGACAATTATGTGATCTAAACCTTTATACACTGTATAAAGTAATAATATACACTGTATATTATAATATAAACTTTTTTTTACCTTTATTTAGCCAGGTTCATCGGTTGAATTCAATTCAAATTAATTAGTACTAGTACATAAAAAATATATCAGTTATTATGTGCGGTTACGTAATGATTAAACATTCGCTATTTGAATAAGTACTAGTAGTACATTACATTTTAATGCTGTGAACTAGTATATATACTGTAGAGAAACTGAAAAAATTATTATAATTATTATTAATTTTAGTCACTATTGGACAACTTTTATTTATTAAAGGTACAGGTTGTAGGACCTGCCACTAGAGGGTGCACTAACCAAAACAATAACAATCACGTGGTTTGATGACACTAACTGTGCGTTCACACCGCCGGCGTCGAGAGCGTCAAAAAGCGCTCTTGCCGCTCTGCTCACGACGCTGCAGAAAGATTCGTGAGCGCTCAGACGCTCTGACGTAGATCGAATGCTTATTTTGTATTTAAAGCGGCCGCAAAGCAAACAAGCTAGTTGATCTCGTGCAGACTAACCACAAGGAGGGTAACGTTATAAGTTAACCTCATTACATATTGTTGTGGACGAAATATTAAGATCCTTCACTTAAAATTAACAAATCTCAGACACCTTGGTCAACGTATCACTTTTAATTTATTTTTTATGTCCCTGTACACAAACAGGGACACCTCATAGATTATTGCAAACTTGAAACAGCAATAATCAACCTGTCCTCCATTGTGCTTGGGAACTAATGGTCGGAGCTGCGTTCTCTGGAATCCTCTCAAGCGGTGGACTTCTACGTTCCGATTGGTTGCTGCCCAACCGCGTCATAGCTCATTACCATAAAGTTGCCTTGATTTCAACTCTCCTCGACGCTCTCAACGGCCAAGTCGCGCCGCGCCGCTCCTCGTCGCTGCTCGATGCCGGCTTACATTGAAAATGAATGACTTCCGGCCGCTTTGACGCTCTCAACGCCGGCGGTGTGAACGCACAGTAAGAAGGATAGTGGAATGATTGGATTTGTTGTCTTCTAACACAATAAATGGGCATACATAGCAAACACGAGTTCAATGATTTACGCGAGTAGATTACATACAAAGTTAATGCAAAGACGCGCAGTTCTAGAGACGCGATGCCCCGTGTTTGGCATTTTTGGCGTTTGGCATTATGCCCCATAATACTTATCTTGTTGATCGTTATAATAGCAAACATTTTCTGTAAAGATACGAATCAAAACAACTCACCTGTTGAGTAAAACACAAGTGAGATCATCTCTTTCTAGTTAAAGTTTGTCGCGAAGCTCTCTCCATCTACAAAATGTAACACCGATACTGACCCTCGCAGTTTCTCTCCTCTTGTCCCAAACTCTTGGGTTGGTTGGTTAGCCCATACGCTTAGGTTTATTGGAGCTGTCCTTGTCAACAGAACCAGCGGCAGACAGTAAACTAACGTTATTGACAGGCGACTGAACTGCCCCGTGTCACTGTTTAGAATGGGAATTTTCTCATGATTTACAAGTAGTTGAAAACATTAGAGATATTGTTCGTAATCAGCTGGACAAAATATATAACATTAGCCTAGTGGTTTTTGGATATTTTACTGCAAATATCTTACAAATTGTACCTTTAACCTAAAACTACTAACATTGCTAACAACAAAATACTGTATTAGTTTCTTCAAGCAATACATGTTAATCCGGCTTGCCATAAGTACATACAGGCCTAGATCTAAACAGAGCAGCTTCTGGTAACTGTGCACGAACCCGTGCACCCGTAGCTAAAACCTGCTTATGACTATCTATCGCCTCCTAAATAAATCGAGTCAATGCTAATGCTATTAAATTTCCTGCGAGTTCGTACACGTGAATTAGCGCGTCACTGCATAGAACCCAGCCAAATGCGCGGCGCAGAGACGCGCCTTCTCGGCGCTTGAGACCAGCTGCTTAGCGGGACGGCAGGCCGAAACCGGAGCGCCACTCACCGATGTGGTTATCTTCGATGTGAACGATGAGCTCGCCCAGGGACTCGAAATGCAGCCCGCAACCGCCAAACCGACAAACGTTGGAGAAGAAAGAGGCAGCCGCGACGCCCGTCATAATGGATGTGTTGGCAGATGTCCGTGAGCTTGCAGACCGGCGAAGGCAGAGGCTGTGCGGGATGGGGGTGATCAAATAGCCGGCAGCTCGTTGCAGCAGCAGCGGTGGCGGTGATTGCAGCTGGATCTGTTTAGACGGCTGCCAGCCAATGGGAGGGGGATGGGGGGCAAAGCAGCATGACGGAGGATCAGGAGGAGGAGGAGGGACCGGCGAGACAAACATGCTGCTGTTCACCTGAGAGGAGAAAGACTAGGAATGCTTAACTGAGAAGGGCTACATAAGCAACTATATTATTGATTTTTTCAGTGCACCTTTTGCCAGCTAGGCTTTAAAAGTGTGAGGTGTATTAGTCTCACTGGATGGGAATGCAAAAACGATTAACTTTTTACTTAATGCACTAAAATTATCATTACTACCACAGAAAGGCTACTGGCTCTGTGATTTATAAGTGTTTATAAACCAAATACTTTTGTAAAATAACTTTTCATGTATTTCACACCTTTGTTGTTGTTTGTATGTGTAAATTAACTTTACTGTACAGTGCATTTTTGTAAGAACGTGTATTTCATATGTATTTTAAGATGTTTTATATATTTTCATACTTGCATTCATTTCATTTACACATTCATTTTTAAAACATTTTGTTTATTTTTGTAAAAAATATATATATTTTGTAAGTGCTTTTAAATTTACCTGTAAAAGACCTGTTCATTGGTTAGGCTATATATAATATAATCTACTAACATAACATAAAATATTTTGTGAAAATAAATTACTTTAAAATTCTGTTAAAAGTACAGTTTGTGAAAAATAACAAGTGATCTACTCATTTACAGTGAAATACTGTAAATAGACATTCCCAGAATTCCTTGTGTGACATTTTGCATTTAATGGTATTGAATTATAGGGTTTTATGTTACAATTTATGCTGTTTAATTCATGTTTATTTGTGCCACGACATTGTGTACCTTTTAATTAGTATTTACCACAGCTTGTAGAAATGCTATTGTGATGAACTTCGATTAATCATGTGTCTTTCTCTTTACCACTTGTTCGACTGTAAAAGTATAAAACTGATTTTACTAGCAGCATGACCCAGCATGACTTAATTTAGCACTATTGTAAAAACAACAGGATTTGTTTGATTATAATTCCTGCTTTAGTACATTTATGCCACCTCTGTGTAGCCTACACACGAGTGTATGTATGTCAGTACAGGGGTGGCATAAAACATGTGCTTAAATATGAATGTGTCCAACTTCTGTGACACTTTTGCAGCATAATATGTCATCTAATGTATTATTAATGTAAATGTATAACTAACCACCATATTGACTCTTCTTAGCAAATTTTTAATTAGCTGTAAAAATACTGCCTATCTGTATAATTAAAACAAATACTTTATAAACATGCATATTTGAATTTAACTACACAATAGCAGAATGTCATGACACTCCTTTATAATGTGTCATATTAGACATAAAAGGAATTTTTTAACTAAAGAAAAAATGTCGACCTCCCACCTCTTTGACAAAACTTTGACAAGACTGGGAATCTGTCAGGTGTGACACAAGCATCCGTGTAAGGTGCTGTGTTCACAAGGAGCAGGAGGAATGTTCCTTCTGATCAGCCAGTGACAGTGACTGTGTGCTGACCATCACTTGTTAATCAACCGTTAAATCTCCCTGTTATAAATGTACTCTGCTGTTCGCCTATGTAAATAAGTGAGAGGCTAAATGACCAAATATTTTCCATGCTGCTGTTTTCAAACAAATAGACTTGCATAAAAATTTACTCCTGATATACAATATTTTCTCTTCAGCTTTATAATTTTGTGCTAGTGCGGTACATACGACCAATTCTTGAGTTTCAAATTGTACTGAAAAAGCTACAGCCTACAGACCACTGTTTGGGACGTACCATATAATGTTATAATGTAAAGCCAGCCAGATGTTAGTAAATGCAACCATCTGCCTCAAACAAGATAGACCTAAGCAGCCGATACCAGATGCTAGAAACTGTGAGGAGGTCATGCCAGGTCAAACAACATGACTGAACAATATCAAAGGATTCAGGATTCATCTAGTTCCAAAATTTTGAGTGATCCATTACAGTATCACTCATGTGCAGTAAATCTTTGAAATCTACCTCGAGACACTGAAATATTACAAAGGATCATGTGAAAAATTACAAACAGATGTGTGACCTGCTGCACATATGCAGTATATTCATTCATCAACAACCAAAAACGTCCAAAACTTTGAGAAAACATTAAAACAATAACCACATATCGCTCTGATATCAGAGTCAACATTTCATATTAGTTTATTATTCTTAACTGTAATGAATTGCTGCTGTTGCTCTTTTGTAAATCGCTTATACTGTGCACCAATGTAAATTATATTTTTATGTTTTGTTAATTAGCAAAAATCACCAATATCTTTAAATGGTGAAACAAAAGGTGAATTTGACACAGTTCCTTTTTAAGGTGAATTAAATCATGGATGATGTCATATGAGGCTTGTGGGTGCCTGTCCTCTGCTGCATTGTCTCTGTGTGTGAATGATTCATACTCATAGACGTAGGAGTCAGCTAAGGCTGGAGTTTGATGTGACATCATTATCACTTCCTGTTTTGTGTTGTTGCTGAGGAAACAGCTACTAGCATTCTGAGTTAGAGCACACTAATGAATCACGCTCTCTTTCTCTCCCTCCCACTTTCTTTCACTCTTTCCCTAGTGCTTACCACAAAAGGACCATGCTGTTCGGAACATCAGACACACCCCTTAGTTTTGCAATAATCTGAATGTATCAACATTCTGTCATATATTTAAAATCATGACACACGTTTTCAGTAGTTTAACAAAATGTAGTTAGACAATCTATTAAACTTTGAAAACGTGTCGTGAGGAAACTTATCAAGATATATTTTTTTACTGAATGAAAAGCTTAAAAATCTTGGCTTCCCATTTTTCCTCTTTAAGGTTCATATAAACCATCTCTGACAGGTGGTGTCACTTTGTGGTTTGACATTTTTGACTATGGCATGAGTCAGAAACATCTGTTTACTACAATAATTTCCTTAGAAAACACAAAGAGTCTCTATCCATTGCTTTGATCATGCAAAGTGCACTGGAATCCATCACTCTGACATTTTTAACATTTCCATCACGCTATACCAAAGATACAGTTTATGCTTATTAGATTCTAAAAAGTGTAGCCTAGTTGATGCATTTTTAATGATAGGCTTAATTAAATTTTAGATTGTTTTGAAAATGACAATATGTGAAAAGAGTCACATGAGAGCTGTTTATTTCAATTCACCCTTCTAAAAGTTGACATCTCAAATCTCTATAATGTCATGATACAGATACAACAACAATATTTTGGATGTATAATTTTTAAGTTATAGCCTATCATTATTTTATTAAAAGTTTTGAATAAATAACTGTCTGATTCACACAGGCCTACATAATCTCTAATTTTTGACTCTGACTGTATTTTCCACTTACATTGTAACCATATAGAAAAAGAATGACAAGGAATGCAGTTTATATCGTTGACCACGTAAAAAACAAAACAGGAAGGTAATTAAACGTTTTAAACCAAAGGCTAACACGCTTGTACATGCCCTTTTTCTCTCTTCACCATTCGCTAACCGGGACCGTCCCGCGCACGGCTCCAGACAGCTGTTGGCGCAGCACGTACAGAGTGTCGCGCCTCCCTCTTCCTTATTTTCCCCTCAATGCGCCAATGTCCGCATCGGACGCCCGCTACATCCTCCGGTGGGCGGTTGCGCGCGGTCTGAAAGCCCTCCTCTTTTTAAAAAGCGGACCGCAATGATTTAGAAGTTCAGGAATCCCACGTGACGTCACCACGAGGTGATGTAATGCTTCTGTAAATAGATCATATTGTAATCGCGTTCACTTCAGCGTGCTTCGTCCCAGCGCGAGGAGCGTTGTTAGTCTCAGTCTGCGTGCGTTTAGGTAAGTTAGTATTACTGTTTTACACTTGTGCTTCTAATATAATTTCACACTTAGTTCAGTACACAAACGGAATGGTGTCTTGTACAGTGTTGTTGGGATTTTTGTTGCTGTTGTTATTGTTTTACTGTCAGGTTGGTATCTGTCAAAGTGCCGGTTTCCATTGAAATGTTCGTAAACTGTCTGAATGTCTGTTTACGGGGCTGAGACCCCACCAAGCAAACAGATAAAATAAGTAGTAAAATAAAAAGGGTATGACTCTCTGTAAAATGGATGTCTGTACATTTTTAGTGAAGATTGTCAACAAACTTGTCAACAACGCATTTTAGCAGAATAGCAGTTTGGCAGGTAACGTTAGCTGATTAAAGTTTATTTGAATTTTACATATTAAATGTTTTATCGCACACCTGCGCGTGTTTAGAGGGAGAAAGTATTTGCATTTATATATATACACCCTGTATGATATCTACTGTCACGCATACTCCACTGATTTTAAAAACTGATTCAGACAACTTCACGAAGGTTTTTTTTCCCCGAAATATGACACATTATTGCCCCCGGGTGGGATGTCTGATCTTGTTTGGGTTTGTAAGATTCGTGACACCGCGTGAGTCCTCCGGTTTCGCCATTACGTCATTCTGCAGGCCGGTCAGACGGTTGGCATCAGCACCGTAGACCCGTCCTGCCAATTCAAACTCCTGCCCCGGCTGAACTAAATGATGATGTCATGACTAGAGGAATGCTCAAATGCTTTTTATAAGGCGCGACTATGATGTAATACGTATCATATGCAGAGAACACAGAAGAGAACTCAAAACAGGGAAATGTGGGCAACATAAAGAGATCTGAGAGATAATCAGATAGGCTATCTATCTATCTATCTATCTAACTATCTATCTATCTGTCTGTCTGTCTGTCTGTCTGTCCATCAATTTGTCTCTGTGTCTTTATTTGCATAAAGGTTTTGTAGTTATCCATAGATAGATAGATAGAAAGACAGAACTAAAAGCCTGGGAAATTAAACTAATTCATTCATATTTGACACTATATTTGCCTGTAGTTGTTATTTATATCTGTTTGGTTGTCTATTTGTCACGAGCACTTTACAATGTCATCTCCCTTGTGTGTGTGTGTGTTTGTGTGTCTGTGTGCATGTGTGTGTATGTTATTTAGGTTTTTTAGATCTCAGTGATGAATGTTGATCAGGACAGGCCATATGTGTGCACTGCTCCTGGATGCTCACAGGTAAGAAACAGATGTCCAGTTTGCGGATCGTTGTTGTCATATCATTCAGAGCCACAACTATGTGTTTTATGTATGCTGTCACAAGTTTTAGCCATCAATTAGACTGTTAAATTGATTAATAACACTTCATAATTAATAACTTTTGAAAAATGATTATTCATTTTGGAACTAATGGGTGATTTCAAAGATGCCAAGAGCTGTGCTGTTTCAGCATTGTCACGGTCTGCCATGTTTCTTGTTCTCATAGCGCTTCCAAAGAGAAGATCACCTAATTATTCACAGACACAAACATGAGATGACCCTTAAATTCCCTTCTATTAAGTGTGACAGTGTGCTGTCAGGTAAGGCTGTTTTCACACATAATTACCAACTCATGTCAAAAGGTTGTGCTTCATCATCAACACTGTTTTAATATCTTATGTGTTTTAATATCTGTTTTAATATCTTGCAGTTTTAATATCTTATGTAACTAAAGAGTATCAGTCTAAAGCTTGTGGGTCAGTAATATAAGAGCCTGTGAAAAGCAAATGTGTGTCATAGTAGGTCATGCTCTCCATCTCCTTTAATTTAGTGTTTAAACAACATCTGTTACCCTGGAAACCCAATGTCTGACATATAAACATCAGCCTGACCCTTGACCTCTGGGGTCTGCGAGCCATCATTGCAGCGACAGAAACATTTACATAAAAAACAAAAGGAGGACTTTACCTTCTGACCCCTTTCATAGTGTCCTAGAAAAAGCAGTTTCGTTTATACTACCCCTGATTTACCAAAACAACAAGAGCAAAATCAGGCTCATGTTTATGACACAGGGTTAATTTTTAACATTTCTGAGCATGCCAGAAGATTACTTCAGTAAAAGCTCTGCTCATGACATTGAGACGAGGGTTAGTTTCTCTACATTTGTTTAGAATGCCTGGAGGTTACTTGATATTGATCTACTGATCTGAAGTTTTTGTTCCTTGACCTTGAGAAATTTCCTATGCCTCCTTAGTTTCCATGCGTTTAGTCTATGTTCTACAGTAAAGATATATATGGAAATATATATATATATATTTTTTGCTTTATACTAAACTATGTAGTAACTTTAGGACATTAACCAACATTTTTCCAGCACTTTATTCATTATTCTATTTTTTTTACAGACATCAAAAAAGCAGATGTTCCAAATATGTATATGTATATAAATCTAATTTTAATCAATGTATTATTTATTATAATATATAAAATAAAATAAACAATATTACAATTATTATTATATGCTGTGTCCTACTTATTGATGCATTCTTCTGTTTTCTTCGTATTTGATTTCAATAATTTATTCTCCTTTTGTTCCATTTCCACTTTTTTTTACTTTTCATTGTTATTTCTTATAAACCTGTTATGATTATTTTATTATTATTATTTTATTAATATTTATGCAAAGTACTTTGAATTACCATTGTGTATGAAATGTGCTATATAAATAAACCTGCCATGCCTTAATTAATAAAAAATGTAGTGTTTTATTATATTTTGTGTGTAGAATCTGATGACACTGTTTGCATTTGTGATAAATATGTACTCTTTATTCATTTGCAGATCAGACTCCAACTCCGACCCGTTTCTTACAGGACTGTGAGGAAGTGGGCCTCTTTACTGACCTGGAGCTTAACCAATCACAGGCAGAGGAGGAGACCAGACCGGTGAGAAGAAAAACATGTTTCAAAAGCTTACTCAAATGTGCAGATAAATAAAAGTTTGCATAAAGTCTTTGATGTGTGAATTAGAAGAAAATATTTTGTATATGATTCTGTGCTTGCTTGAGTGTGTGTGTTAGTGTTGATTGTAATAAGAAAAATCAAGATCAAATTATCAGATGATCAGATTTAAGAGTATTAAATATCAAACAGTTTTCATACATATACACAAATAGGGAGGGATATATCGAAGACAGAGGAAGGAAAATATGCAAAATATTATAATATTTAGTGTATTTATGCTTTCTAATTTCTAAATATTTTCTTGCTTTTAGAACTTTGCTGCACAGGCGCCAGGTCAGAACCGGCCTCACACTGAAACACAGCCTCAGCAGAGTCAACATCATCAGTTTCAACCTCAGCAACAGCAGCAGTGCGCTCTGGCTCATCTCAACCAGAACCAGCTCCACACACACAGCTCACAGCCTCAGTCTCAATGCACTGCCACATACTCCACTTCAAATAAACAGTGAGTATTACCATATATCATTACCAAAATATCCCATATTCTTATTTTCCCATTAAAGGTCATGATTTGAACTTAAACAAGACATTTTACACAGTTTTTCTTTTCTTTGTTTTTTTTTTTTTTTTTTTTTGGGGGGGGGGGTACATAATGTTTTCGTTGTAGAAAAAAAAAGTTAAAAAGATTTGTTGCAACACAGCATTTAACCATATAACTCTGAGAGCCCAAATATTCTGGTCTGTCATGTAGCATTACATATCTACACAGAATTTACCAATGTAAAGCTGTCAGAATACCCTTTCTCACATTTTGTAGCTGCTCTGTGTAAACTTCCTAAACTGCTTTCTACCGACCCCAAAAGTACATTTATAATTACAATTATATACACTGTTGACCCATCCCTTACACCTTAACCCACCTTTAAACCGGGCCATACCATCAAACCTGTCCCTAATCTTACCCGTATCCCACCTCAATAGCAGCAGAAGTATTTTGCAATATAATATGAACACAATAAGTACGTTTTACTTATTTTATGATGTAAGTACTTAGTAGTTAAGGCCACTTATTATAAAGCGGGAGCTTTTAATCTTTTGTCCTCTGCTAATGTGAATCCCTCTGACATTACAGATCTGCACCCAGCTGTTTGCACAGCAGACAGACAAATGCTTTGCCCGGGACATCAGCCGTGAATGTAAGTAAACCCGAAAGCACTTCAAACCCAATCGGAACTATAAAATAATAATTGAAATTCTACCTCCGTTTCTAATTACATAATTGTGATAACTTCATATCTTATTAAAATGACAGATGGAGGCACAGTTGTCAATAAACTCTAGCATGATTGGCATACCAGGCCCCGCCCCCTCTGGCTCATGCTCCTCCCTTCAGGTACAGCCCCATACTAATGATTTCCATGGCTACAGGATTATGATGTCTCTATAGAAACATACAAGTCAGACAGGGGTTATGATGCCACAGTGCTTTGTAACTAATGCAGACATCTTGATTGAGTTATCTAATTCCGACGCATGCAATGTTGCCTGTTAAAAAAGTGACATTAACACACACACACTCAAGTGCTGATACTCTTCAGAAAGTGGAGGGGATTGAATTTCAAGGGCTCCGTTTGACCTGGCTATCATCTGACTTTTCAAAGCCGTCTTTGTAGATTCTCTGTGTTTTGAAAAACTTAAAAGTGCCAAGTAATCTAACCATCCAAAACAATCACCAAACACAGGAATCCTTAGAAGTAGAAATTGAAAACACATGGTTGCCTGTAGACATTGGCAAACCTAATCTCACTTTGGGCATTTCCTTTTGAAATAGCATGAAACATCCACAGTGTTACCTGACAGTGATGTTGACCGTTACCCCAGGAGCCTTTCTGACCCATCTCTCCCCATCTCTAATCCTTCAGAGGTCAAAGGTCATGCCAGCCCACAGCCAACCTGTGGTTTCCAATGGCAGTCAGAATCCTCTTTGCCACATGATGGAGATGATGTTGTCACAGCAGCACCCATTGTCCCATTTACAATCCGCATCTCGTCATCACACATACCAGCAGCACTGCCACAGCCAATCACCGCAAAGACTTGCACATCAACATCAAAGCCAAGACCAATCACATCACAGCCACGCTCACCATTCTCCACCTGCTCATTTGCATCCTGGCTCCACCCACCAGACCGCCCCTCCCCTTTCACATCCGCCGATACCAACACAGGTCTAGGTCAAACTCTAATTTATATAGTTTCTAATTGATCTTTTGTAATATTTAACATAATGTTTGTGTTTTATAGATGTCGTCCACACCAAAACAGACCCCCTGCCCGCAATCTCCTCCACAGCCGTCCACAGCCAGACGCCGGCGGACAGCAATGGAAGACCCAGATGAGCGCAGACGGAAGTTTCTGGAGAGAAACAGAGCGGCCGCCACGCGGTGCAGACAGAAGAGAAAGGTCTGGGTGTCGTCGCTGGAGAGGAAGGCAGAAGAGCTTACACACACTAACTTACAGCTGCAGGTACATTTATACTTACCTTGACGTATTAAACACAACTGAAAGTTCATGCTACTGTAGATTCATGCATTTGCTGCTTTGCTTATATATATATTTTGTTTTGTTTTGTTTTCTCATAGAATGAAGTGACATCACTCAGGACAGAAGTCACTCAACTGAAGCAAATTCTTCTTGCACATAAAGACTGTCCTGTCACTGTGAGACAGAGAGAAACACAGAGTAAGTATGAAAGTATGAATCTTTGTTTTATTCTCTGTTGCTTTCTCACAAATACTAGTGTATTGAGGTTGAGTTTCATTAAAACCTGTGAAAAACATGTCTGAGTCATATTTCACCCCATAATAATAGTTAATAAAATTGATAATTGCTCATCAGTGATGTATATTTTTTGGTCACAATTATATTCCATGACAATCAGGAACCCCAAATTATATATTAAAATAATGCAAAGAAAAAAGTACAAATAAAATATAAAAATGAAATGGTAAAGTTTTAATAAAAAATTTGAATTTTAACTAAAGAATATTAAAAAAAATATAAAGTCTGGAAGCATTACAGTAAAATACATTAAAGTACATTATGCATTAAAAATACATTAGGTTATATTGAATAGAAAAGAAATAGTAAAAAAATTTTTTTACAATATTCCGTTTTTTTTACAGTATTTGGATCAAATAAATGAACCCTTGGTGTAAAAGTAAAATATTTATATATATATATATATATATATATATATATATATATATATATATATATATATATATATATATATATATATATATATTAAATTCCATTTTTATATTGTGTGTTTTATTACTTAAAATGTGTATTATTATATATATTTTGAAAATTGATGGATTTCTTTGGTATTTATGTTTAGCTGGAGTAGGTAGTCCAACAGGAAGTCCTGTCCAGCAACATGCCATCCAACACAACAGCATCTCAACATCAAATTCGACTTTACCACACACTCACCTCCCCCCACACTCACACCCCACTAACAATACACAACTATAGCATGCTTCTACATGGACAGAAACCGATGAGAACACAAAATTCGACCCTTCTTTAGAGCCAGGTCAGGGCACCTATGACCAAGCAGGTACCCATCAGTGCAAAAGCAAAACTGAACAGCAAAATGTTTTAAACTTGGATTTATAACTAAAAGGGAATGTATGCATTACATATATGTCTGAAATGTCTGAATAGAATAATTAAATTAAAAGTCTGTTTATATTTCTGGCCCTTGACATCTCCGGTAATCAGTTTTCTTTTACCTCACTGTGATTTATAATAGTGCTGGAAAGTCTTTTACCCTCACTAAATTTAGTTTTCTTATTTTTAAACCTGTCTCTCACCCTCTTTGTACCTCTTTTTCTGTCTTCTCACACTCTTCCTCATGCTTTGTTATAGTTGATCTTTCTCAGGGACTCTCATCTAGTTTTACTCCTAGAGTATATGTGCACATTTGTGTGTATATGTGTGTTTTGTTTTGTTTTTGGCCACAGTCAGTGTAAACGCTTTGATAGCTTCAGTGAAAGCTGTGTGTGCGCCAAATCCTGAAACTAATGGCAAGGCCGTGTGAAATGCATTGAATCAGGGCAGTTGTAAATTTGTAATAGTAAATAGGATTCTCTAGTTTTATAAATTTATGATGATGCAGCTAAAGCTGATTGTTACATGTTTGTCTTCGCTGTAAATATTATTAGAGGCCTCTTGGTGAATTATCAGGTATCACATTACTTACGAAAGTATTTAAGAGTATCACAAGTGAATATTGAATTCATTGAATAACATGCAGCTCATTTTATAAAGACCGAGCCAACATCAAATAATGTATAGGAATGATAGTAAAGGAATCATGCATCACTAATCGCACTCATGGCACTCTGAATGTCTTACAGTATTCTCCTAAAACAATACAGCATAGCAATCATGTCACACTAACTGGCTCAGTGACAATCAAAATGTCAATACTGACTTTTCCTGGAAATAACATGCAAGCATGTGTACCATCTCTGATAAAAAAATAAAATAAAAAAAATGCTTAGGTAAAGAATTTATATGGTTATACATTCTGTGTAAAATGGAATCATGGTTCTGGACATAAAAATAATGTTTGTACACTCTGCAGGTTTAAACTGTTTTATGCATGTACAATTTGTTTTTATATTTATCTATTTTTGTACACATTTGTGGCCATTTTTAATTAAAAGCACTTGATATCTGTATCCTGATCTCTTGATTCATGGTTCATGTTAATAACTTTATAAAGCTGTGATACAACTGCTGCCTTTAGTGTATTATCGTTTTGCTGGATTATTCTAAGGTTTGACTGCATGCACTACAAAGTGATAGTTTCAAATAAATGACTGCAGAAATGTGGTTATACAGTGTTGCAGTTTAATCTTGTGAAAACTTTTATTAACGTTTTTTGCGCCATCTTATGGTGAGATTCAGTTCAGTAGCAGTTTGGTATAGACCTTATTCTGGGCAGCGCCATTTTTACTATTTTTTTTTTTTTTTTTTTACAGGAATGAAAACTAGGCTGTGAGGGATAGAAGTACATTGCGTTTAGTGAATTATACTGTTGTTTATCAACAGTGCTGGGTAGATTACTTGTAAACTGTAATCCATGACTGATAACAAATTACATGACTGAAATTGAAGTTTGTAACATTATCTGGTTAACACAAATAAGGTACTGTACTCTGATTACTTTTTGTTATTTTAGATGACTTTTGATCTAACTCATTTATCACTTAGACTTGAATGTGATCATTTTGTACAGCACAATGAAAAAGAAAAAAACATGAAAAGTTTTCATGATTAGCTAATAATCAATGAAATCATAAAAATGTCAAACCTTGGGAATCTCTATGGACAAACATTAATAAACATGGTCAAAGTTTTTTCATATTTGAAACATTATTTTCGAGACTTCTGATATAAAAAATTATTGAACGTCACTGGATATGATGAAGACAGTTTGTTTCAATTTGTTTCAGGCATATAAATGGTAGGTTCATTTAGAAAAGAAAAATGAAAAAAGATCTGGGGTTAAATTAATAAATTATCAAGAACTTACTTCAATTGTGTGAATATGTAGTCATGCAACCCATAAAAAAGTAACTATAATCTGATTATGAGCATTTTAAAACATATTATAGTCTAATTACAAGTACTTACTTTTTTTTAAATATGATTATTTGAGATTGCATGTACTCAATTACATGGTCTAGGCCTATGACTTATATACAGTATGTGCTATCATAAATATAAATTCTCTCCGTCAAAGCCTTGTCTTCATCTGTGTTCAATTCAATATGGCGTCTAAACATGCTAAAGTCTATTGTAGAATTTTGAATGTCGAGATTAAATTCATTATAAAGATAAAAAATGGAAACAGTAATTACACAATTACTATTAAAGACGTATTTATTAAAAACTCTTGAAAATCATGAAAGTGAAACGTATAAAATGTATCAAAAGACTTTTCCTGTGCTGTACCTCACGTACTGATATACTTGCCTGGAATACTGCATATCTGCATTGGGTAAATAAGTAATATGTTATCTACAAAGACATTCATTCCAAAACCAAAAAATTCTGCCAACCAGCAGCTGAGGCCTAGACAATCAATTAAAAGAAATGAAAAGATGAAAAAGAAATGAAAAAAAAAGTTGCAGTTTCAGTGGTTACTCATTTGTGGCCAGAATGATTTTTTTGCCAAAATTATCTTCTTTTCACAAACACAAACTACCCTTCAGTCTGAGTATCTGAGCATTATGACATCGTCATCTCTTCGTGCATGGCTGTTGTCAAAGAAGCGGTCACCGGGGAACTGGATGAGGTCACCTTCTTCAGCCAGTTGTCTTCCACTCTGGTAACCGCTGAATTCAGAAGAGACACAGGTAGCGGCCACAGTAGAGCGAAACGGATGTCTGGTTGAGTACATGTGACGTACATGTGCATGAGTGGACGACTTCCTGCTTCTGATCCGCCTCTTCAACACACGCCCCAGCCAGACTCCGCCCACCAGGAGGAGGAGCAGCGCATTGGCTGCCAGGGCTGCTACTGTGACAAGCTGTAGATTGACCTCAATTGTCACCGAGGGCAAAAGTGTGACAAATCCAGTGCAGTGATCTCTGGGGGCAACCTGGCACAAAGCTCCACCCACAACGCTCTCCACGCAGGTGATGTAGGTGGAGTCTGGGCGGAGCTCTTGGAGGGTCACTGCCCGGTCGGATCCATCTGTGTAAACATAGCGTGGGAAGCGGAAAGCATGGCCGAAACGGTCAAATAAAACCCGAAAGAGAAGTTCTTTCCCATGAACTAGTCCGACATCAGGAATTGTGCTCCAGCGGACTGTGGCTGTACCGGAAGTGACATCTTCCACGCTAACATTCAGGATGGAGTGATGGTTGAATTGACATGCATCAGTGATCACTTCAATCTCTGAGTCATGATGCTTGGCTCTGTCTTGTAAGGGCAGGTTGAACTGCTCCTGTGGGGCCCAAGCAAAGGTGCTGTGGTTGTGGCCTGTTAAGATAGTGGCTGTTGTCGTTGGGAAATCAGATAAAGAGCCATTCCCTGTTTTCCCAGCTGTGTGTCTTGGCCTTGAGCTGACCAGTTTCCGCTTCTTCTTTCTATCTAGTGTTGTCACGAGCCCTTGCTCCCCCTCATCCCCTTGGACACCTACATCTCCATGTTTCTCACCTTGTCGCTTCCCTCTTTCCTCCTTGAGAACCGGTGACTCCACTACTGCTCCACGGCTCTCCATTGGCTGTGGTTCTGACTCGCAGTAACCACTCATATTTCCCAGCTGGGAGTTTCTGACATAGTCCAAGTATTTTCCCGCCAGCACCGGGGGGTGAAGGCAGCGCACAAACACGGTCAACAGCTTTCCCTGAGAATGCGCATGCGTCATCCAACTTCGAAGCTTCTCCATCCGGCAGTCGCACGTCCAGTTATTCCCATTCAGTTCTACGTGGAACAAAACGCCGTTTGTGGCGAAAATTCCACCGGAGAGATTCACAAGACGGTTGTTTTTCAGTTTTAAGATCTTTAGACGAGAAAGGTGGCCGAAAGCACCGGGGTCCACGCGAGATATGTGATTGTCACTGAAGTCCAGGTTCTCGATGCTCTCCAGCGGGTCTAGCAGACTAGCAGGGATCTCGGTCAGCTCGTTCCTGTCTATCTTGAACTCTTTCACTCGCGCGAGACCCTTGAGCGCTTCGTTGTCCAGCTTTGATATCTTATTGTGGCTCAAAGAAAGTCTTGTTAGCTTTTTCAAGTTCTGAAAGACGTGATTTCCAATGTGCTTTATTTGGTTGCCTGCGATTAGAAGAGTTGTTAGTGACTTGAGATGGGAAAACATGAAAACATCCCGCAGTTCTGTTTGTTTATTGTCTGATAGGTTTAAAAACTGCAGTTTGCTGAGCCGCGCGAACGCATTACGGTCAATATGGCGAAGCTGGTTCGATTCTAATTGCAGAAACATTAAATTAGTCAGTCCTTTGAAGACGGATTCCTTTAAAAACTCAATTAAATTTCCGTCGAGTCTCAGTTTGACTAAACTATTTAAATGGCTGAAAGGTTCGGAAACAAAGTCCTTGATCTCGTTGTTATTGGTATATAATATTGTGAGTTTTTTCAGACACTGTAGAGTCCCAGGGTGTATTGTCGAGATTAAGTTGTTGCCCAGATAAAGCTCCTCCAGCATGGAGAGTTTCTCGAATGCTTTAGGATGTATATTCCTTATTTGGTTAAACTGGAGGTTTAGCCTGATTAAGTTCCCATAGCGTATGAAGTCGAACGCGCTGAGGTTGTGAATGAAGTTTCCCGCGAGACCGAGAACCACCACGTCCCCTGCGCGCTCCACCTGCGGCGCTTTGGGCACCGCGCGCAGACCGCGATTTGCGCAGAGGACGTGCTGCGCGTGCTGGCACTCGCATGGCTCGGGGCAAATGGCCCAACAAGGCGCGAAAAATAAAAGCGCTCCACTGCCTAACAAAAGAAAGTTATAGAGAAAGTATGCCATTCCAGTGATGAGCAAATAACAAGCCTCTCAATACATTCCTTTGTTTCAGTCCAGGTTCGCCAAGTTTTTCCTCGCCAGGAATTGAAGCTTTACAGATGCATTGCCGCCCGGATACAGACATTTAGATTAGCTATAAGACGAATGCATTGTGAATTTCGAGCTGTATTGATATATCCATGCACATCCGTTGTGAGCTGATGTGGCTCCAGCCGAGGAAAGATTTTCCTCCGTCAGACCCTCTCATCCCCCAAGAAGTCATCTGTTGCACATTACACACACACACACACGCACACACACACACACACACGCCATAGTCATCTTCGAGTTCAGCAGCCCGCCCCTCTCTCCTCCAGATGTGGACATTACAGTTAACCTACTAAACAACATGGCTAAACACTCGTGTATATAGGAATCTGAAATAAAGATTCTAATTTTAACGAGACCTTTGGTTGCATTAAAGACTGTTTTAATACTTTTTGTAGAAGAATTAGGATATGGGGAGAAATATAAATGCAACTGATATAACATTTACCGCCTGTTTCCAAATGATCATTTCATATTGCAGCATTACACCTCAGGAAAACAAATCTGGCAATGGTTTACCCAGACCTTATGGTGATTTTTACAAACTTTTAGGAGCTGTATAAATAAAATGTAAATTATTTGGGCCTAATATATATTAAATAAAAATGCTAAAACAAATTAATATTGATATTTCTTTCAGAAAAAATTAACAAAATGCAACTAATGGTTCAAAGATTTGTCTGCTTTGCTTATTTATAGGGGTTCTCTCTCTTGTGCAATTTTTTAATAAAACATCTCTTGTTATCTCTTGAAAAAGTGAATTAATGTTCTTCCCACGAAGGCCCCAAAGGGCTTCATCTTGGACTCCACTGCTTGTTTAATAGAGAAGTAAAGGGAATTTCAGACCAAATTTCTTTCTCTGGCCGTGTGGCAGGTTATTTAATTCAAGATGTACTGACAATCGTGAAAGTGGTCTGTGAAAACAGTGGTCAATCCAAAACTGATCATTTATAAGTTTTGGAGGGCTTTTATTTTGTAATGCAACATCAGCCAGTCCTGGCATTGACTGAGTGACACCCTGGGGTTGTGGATTATTCATCTGAATCGTCTGAAATTTCTCTGTGGAGACAGGGAGTTTCCTTATTAGAGCTTTCCAAAATCAAAGACAAAACTGGTTACATATGTTTTGGAGAGCTTTTATTTCGTAATACTATATCAGACAGTACTGACAATGGCCCAGTAACACTCTGGGTGGTAGACTGTATAATCTAAACTAAAACAGATTTGTGGAAACAGGGAGTTACATTTTTAGAGCTATCCAAAAGCAAAGACAAAACTGGTTGTATAGTTTTTGTAGGGCTTTTTTTTATTGTAATGCTACATCAAACAGTCCTGACACTGACAGAGTGACACACTGGGGTGGTGGACTTTCAATCTGAATTGAAATTGGTCTGTGGAAGCATGATCTGTCAGCCATATCTCCTCTAAACCAAGGATCAGTCAAATCTGATTTCTGCAGCTCGTGTTGGATGTAGGGTTGTAATTTCCGTGATTTTTCCATGGAATTGAACTGCTTTTAAACTGTTGCCCGTGGGTTGATTTCCCCCCCATGGGTTTGAAATGTTGCATAAATTACATTTGACTAAATTGTTTATATTGAAACGGTTTGCATTCTATGATAAAACTGTGCTGGATGTTAAGTTTTGTGAAGGAGGAACACTGAAGCATTTAGCTGCGTTTTTTTATTTTTATAAATATGCATAACAGTGACTGTTAAATATGTATTTTAGGTATGGACATTATATATTTTGAGTTTTGATATTTGGGATATGTTCATTGCACTACTTTGGGTGCTAGTTTGGTCAGGAATTTAACAACCAACAAACCACATTTTTTCATGTGTTTTTATGTTTACTTATTTATTTATCAATTAATGATAGCTAAACTGATAAATTAATGAATGCCAATGATCGCTTTTCTTTTAAACACGTTTTTAAATGCTGTTATCGTAATGCATAGTTTATGCGCGCACCAAAAAACAACATGGGGGCTTGAGACCGTGTATTTCAAAATGGAGGCTGGCCTGACCACAGTTTGGGAAGGATTGAGGAGCAAGCTCTCTTGGGTGCTTTGGGGGTAGACTTCAATCAATTGCAAAAGCCTAGAATTGACAAGTGTGATGTATTTGCAAAGAAATTTCTAGTCAAATAAAAGCTATTGTGGAATAATTCAGTTTTTCATTACTTTTCTAAACCCAATAAGAATATAGTAAATAACGTCCACCTAACGAAGTGAAAGGACCAGATGTTTCATATTTCCTTTTAGCACAAAACATTCAATGTGGAGGAGGGCTGAAGTTAAAAGTGTTGATAATTATTCTGACTGACGATTAGATCTAAAACAAAACTATAATTAACCTGGCAAAGAAAACATAGGTTAGCACCGGTCTGATTGGCACATTTGGTGTTATGAGCTGTGAGCCAGAATGGCAATGTCTTGAAAGAAACAGAAAGAGAAAAATGCATGACCAAACATACGTTTTTCTTCTCTGCACACTGCGATGTGTTTGCATGTGTGTGTTTCCAATGAGGAACCCCCTCTCCCAGGGGGTCATTTCCTGTCTAGTCCTCACATGAATTTGTCGGCTGACACACGCTTAGCTATGATGAAGAAAACTGTTGTGTGTACACAAAATGCGCTTGTGGGAGAAAAAAAAATATCACCACACAAATGACTTAATTCAAGTTACCCTGGAAAGAATAAAAAGCATGCAACTCAAAAGACAAAGAGTGAAAAGAGTGGAGAAAGAGAAGGAAACCATGTGCCATTAGCTTCACAAATTGCACAACCAACAGCAAAAGAATGGAAAAAGCATACGAGATATGGAAAAGAGAGACCAGGAGGAGAAAATAGTACAAAAGGACCCAGGGAAAAGAGACTATTAGAAAAAAGAAAGAGACAGATGGAGAATGAAAAATAGCAGGATGTGTAATAAAATGCATGTTGCCAGAGATTGATGCACATGGTTTTCATGAGCCAAGTCTTTGAATGAAAAATAGCAAATCAGAGTGTTTTAGCATCACCATGCCTAAAATAATCAATAATAAATGCACAAAGTCACACCCTTGCACAAAAGACAGTAGCATTCCCATGTGTATAAACTCCTGCGCGTTTCCCTAATGTTAGCACATTGTTCAGTCTTGGTTATTTGTTTGGGAAACAAACTCCCAATGAATGTTCTTTTCAGGTTGTTGTAATTACCATCTTCTCCAAATGTTGCAGGGAGCTTTTGTGTGTCAACCTAATAAGTACCTCCAAAGAATGTTCTTTCATGGCTATTTGTATGATTTATAAACTATAAACTAACCTTCCTAGAACCTAAACTGTTAACATAGACATCCTCTGACATTATCTTTTTTGTATCTCTGTATGTTTAATTTGCATAGTGTCGCTACGACACACAGCACAAACATAAGCATACACACCTTCAAACACATCTCATTCTCAGTCTCTCTCACGAGGGCACATGTCTCTTAGTAACGATCACCCTCTCTGAGAAAGCAGGGAGGTTGCCTATTGGAAACACATGCTGCCTTATTGATGAACAACAGCTTTCCATAAAAACACGTCACTCATTTAGCAGCATTCATTTACCCAAAAAACCAAAGGCAAAATAATAAACTCCCAAAACTCATCTAACAATACAATATGTACAGTATATGGGTATTTGTTGTTCTCATTCTCTTATTCATTGTGATAAATGAAAGTGTGAATTATTTTACATTCCTGTCTGTCTTCAGGATTTTTAGCTCTTGCAACTGTATATATCTCTGTATCAGTATTCGTGAGAACAAGAGAAAAAGGGGGAGAAAAGGAAAAGAGAGATTTGAGGACTTGACATGAGCAACAGCTGGTTGGGTCATTAAGTTCTTTAACCTAGATCTGCTGCACAGACTTTAACTCTCTACTGCCCTTTACACAGTATAAGTCTGTGTACATCTGTGGAGTCAAGGCACAAATCTTACTGGTACTGACATCCTGCTGAGAAAGTAAAACAGGCAAATGAACTTGTGTCACTATAACGCCTATACTGTGAGAGTGTATGCGTGTATCTGCATCTTTTAACACCATGGCAGTTGATCCCTAAAGTTATAGTTCATTTAAAAATGATAATCCATCCCATAATTTACTCACCCTCATGCAGCTTCACAACTGTATGACAAAATAAAAATATTTGAACTGTTTTTGACTCTACAAGGAACGTCAGCGGGGTCCTAAAAACATGTGAATCCATTGACTTTCATGGACAAAAAACTTTTTTTTTTAATGATCCTAATTTGTGTTCTATAAACAAATAAAAAACCGAAAATCATAGGCTAGACATTTTGAATGACTTGATGGTTAGTAAATATAACCAGTTAGTCTGATATCAGAATTTATATTAGCTCTCCATAATTTTTCTAATGTTAAATCGACCTTAGTCAGGTTAGACATATTGAGTTTAACCCTTATGCGTTGTTGGGGACGGTTTCTTCCACTAGGGGGTAAAGTTGAGTCTTAAATTTGGTCACAACTTTCTCTGTGTTTCAGCAAATGGAATGATCTTTGTTGACAAATCTTATTTTGACACATATTTTCCACATAAAATGCTTAGAAATAAAAAAAAACTCAACAATACACTTTGGGCAAATTCACTACTCTTCCGTTATGTTCGTGGATGAAAACATCCTCTCAATTAAATTGCTGTAAAAATCAGATAAATATTTTTTTCTAATTTTTGCATAAATCTATTAATCAACCACAGCCCTAGTCAAAATATATAGAAAAATCCAAGATTTTAACTTATTTTCAATATAAAAAGCACTAGACTGGATAATTTTTTTTTTTTTTTTTTTTTACCTTTTATCACAGTCTTGGGCATGTATACACTGTAAAAAAATGTCCTGTAAAATAACAGTAAAGAGCTGGCAGCAGAGACGCCAGCAGTATACCGTTATTTTTACGGTATTCATACGTAAAATTACTTTACGGTATTAGTCTGTAAACCAGAAAAACGGTATGTTTCTGTATTTCTATAATTTACAGTAAAGAGCTGGCAGCAAAGACGCCAGCAATATACCGTTATTTTTACGGTATTCATACGTAAAATTACTTTACGGTATTAGTCTGTAAACCAGAAAAACGGTATGTTTCTGTATTTCTATAATTTACAGTAAAGAGCTGGCAGCAAAGACGCCAGCAATATACCGTTATTTTTACGGTATTCATACGTAAAATTACTTTACGGTGGTAGTCTGTAAACCAGAAATACAGTATATTTCTGTAGTCACACTGTTAAATGATTTCACAGTCTAATAAAGTTAAAAAAAATGCAGTACATTTGTGTGATTTATTTGGAAACTAAAATAATATTGTTTAGATTGTTACTTTAACTTATCACAGTTTACTTTAGACAGGCACGTCTACTGGGCCTGTCTACAGTAAACTGTGAGAAGTTAAAGTAACAACCTAAACACTATTATTGTCATTTCCAAATAATCACAAAGATATGCTGAATTACATTAACTGTATTATAAATAACATAAATTTAGAAGTTTCGTAAAATATCAGTCTTCATTGATATTTAAAATATCAGTCTCCCAATGAACTCCAGGACTAAAGACAATTGCTTAAGAATTATTGTGAATATAATGCAAAATAAGCAATAAAACTTCTAAATCAAATACCTTTATTTAAAAGAGCAATGTCAATGTCAACATGAATACAAAAAAAGTTTGTCAATTTAAAAGATTTATATTTGTAATCTGCAATATATACTTCCATAATAACATCTGAACATGTGCAGAATTGACAACATTTTGAAAACATACCTAAGAACATTTTGAAAATGCGCATTAAGGCCATTTTGAAACTATAACATTTTAGCAAGATGAATCAATAACAGCATCAATAAAAACATTTAGGGATGAAACCGTAAGGTAGGCAACTGTGTCACTGCAAGCTAGACTTGCAGGTTACCTCTTAAAATTGTCCTGTGAGGTAGGCTTGTGTTTTTACATCTCAGTTGTTGATCAAGGAGAGATGAACATCACTTTGGTAGTAGCTGTTCCTCTGTGCAGCATTATTCCAGTACTTCCACTGTCAAAAAACAACAAATATTCATAATAATAAATAAACTATACAATCAGGAATGTACAGCATACACTCCAAGCTAATGCTTATAAATTTAATAATACCAGTTCTCTTGTGGCTTAATGTGACAATGCCAGAGTGTCAAAACAAAGAGAGAAAGATTATAGAGCTCACCAATCTATATGAAGTTCCATTCAAAGTCAAGGAGATTCTTCAGTAGCGTGGCGACGTGTGTATTGACTGCAGAAGACTTCTTCTGGACGATTACACCTTTCTTCTTAGAGACAACCTTGCCCCTTTTGGCCTTTGTCCCTCTCTCTGGATTTATACCAATGAAGCGTCTGAAATCAAAATAGTCTAAGATCACAGTGCGGTTGCAACAAAATAATGTTTTTTGTACATGCAATTAAATGCAATAAATTGCATTGCATTGCACAAATAGAGTGGATTGAATGACATCAAATGGAACTATAATGAAGCCTATACCCTCTGTTTGTGTGAGTGTGTGTAGATGTGTGTGTGTGTGTGAAGATGTGTGTGTGTGTGTGTGTGTGTAGGTGTGTACTGAGACTTGAAATGTACAGTACTAATAACCATTTTATGCAAAAAAATACAAACACATTGATTTAATTGTATATATCCATATAATGATGACAGGGAATGAAGGGGGTTTACCTCTGAATGAATTCCAGAGTGCAGGCTGCCTCTTCTTGATACTGAAGGTTCAATATGTAGTAGATTGCAAAAATAGCAGCAAGTCCTGTTGCAAATGTTGGTGTGATGCCCTCAGAGATTACACGGCCCTCAAAGGTGATCATCCAACCCTTAATTGTGACTTGCCCTGTTGCACCTGAAACTTCAAGTCATAGCAACATGGGAATAATTGTTACCATGTGTAAGCATTTGTAAACTCAAGATGAATAGTCGATATGATATACAATGTGTCTATCAATTAATATAAATTAAATGTATATTACCAGGCAGTATCAGGCGAGGACTTGCAGGAAGACTGAGAGTTGTCTCAACGTCAGCTGCAGTGGCAGACACCTGAAGGGAACAAATACATTATCCTTACCATAATAAGATTTTGAAGAAGAATATTTAGCTAAAGAATAATAATTTGTAAACACTAGGATAGAGTAACCAAGAGGTGAATGAGGTAGGCTTCTGAAGTACCTACAATCAAACTGCTAAATAAATTTGGCATTCAAAATTTAAAGGGTAACAATTTAATTTTTACAGGTCTTGGGGAGTTCTACTGCAGACGTCTAAAACGTAGTATGAACCCTTTTGGGACTCTAGGGGGAACTGCACATTATATGATAAATTGCCTCCAGGGATGTCACTCAGTGGTCAGGTTGCATTGTGGATAATGTAGGCACCAGGTTATGAAAAGGAAGAAGAATGTGGAATAAAAAAGTTAATACTTGTGTTTCTGCTGTATTGATTTGATTATTTGCTTTTAAAACATTCAACAGTGTCATAGTAGGGCAAAGAAGACAAGTTAAATACTTGTTAAAACCTTGCACCTACTTTACCCATAATGCAATTTAGCAACTGTGTGACAACATGGAGGTAAATTATCAGCTTACACGCAGCTTGCTCTAAGCTACAAAATAATTTACACTTCTGTTTTCACATATGTAGTAGTACTCCCCAAAACTAGTACACACATTAGGCGTCTGGACACTGAAGACTGGTGGAGTCACCCTTTAAAACACAGGGTAAGAGAGAAAAAATAAAACTTACATCTGTAAGAAGGATCAGCCCAGTTATGTCCTCTCCAAAGTGTGCCATGAGCAGCTGAACAACACGAAGTGCCATCTCATTATCTTCACCATTAGAGAGGATATCTTTGACATTTTTGTTGGTAGGTTTTCCCCTGAAGTATTCTGTGATGGCTCTTCCACATTCCTGCATGCTGAGTTCCAAGCTACGAAGCACATTGATGTCTGTGAGCAACTCAAAATGGCCGTATATATACCTTGGCGTGAAAAGAAAAGGCCATTTGCTTTTCACATCTTCAATGTCAGGTGGTGGAATTGTATTTATATGGCGACGTTGTAGAGAGAATGTGAGCTCCATTAGATTTTTTACTTCTGCTCTTTCTGCTCCACCTGCTCCCTCCTGTTTATAAATCTCCTCCAGTCTCTGGCGGTGCTGTTCCACAGTTTCATCAGTTTCTTCTGGGGGCAGCTCTGGCTGAAATCGTGTACATCCGTATGTGTCAGTTGGACCCCTCTTGGCTGTAGAGGATCGGTGGAATGAGAAGCTTCCATCACGGTTCAAATTCTCAATGCGGTTTTTCAATTGAATCAAAAGTGATGTGTAACCTCCACACAGAAGTGACCCATCTGGTGCAATATCAGCAAAACTCTTTGGGTACTGCCTGATGATATTTCGAACCACAGTTAGGCATTGTGCGCGAGTGGGGTTAGCCTCATACCTTCTCATTTCATCCGCGAGTACTCGTACCATCTGACGTCGCTCCATTGGTTTAGGTCTCTTGCCATCTGCAATTGCAGAACGAATTTCCTGTGGCATTTGTTCCCAAGGGACCTGGAAAGTTTCTGGCCATGTTTTCAGTATCTGAGATGTGGAAGGTCTGTTGCTTGGTTCACTGTTTCTTGACTGGCTTGAACATGAAGAAATGGCTGATAGCTGTGATGAGCTAGAATTAGGCGGAGTGCATAATGTTGGTGATGACGACCCCGACACCGACCAATCACTACTCATTGGTGACGAAGTTGGAATGACTTGTAAATCCAATGTAACTTTCTCGGTTTCTAAAAAAAATATATATATATTTAGGGCACATAACTAATAAGCTATCTCAGAGTCACTGCAGACATTTGGCCAAAAGTCTTCTAAACTCTCGTTATATATCTCGGCATATTTGAAAAGTTCAAAGGTGCATTATATAGTTTCAGAAAAAGAAATTCCACAACTGAATAAACAAGAGAATATAACAAGAAAATGTCACACTAGATTAACCATATATTACCTAATTTGAATGCATCCAGGAGTTTTCTGCACTGGATAACAGGTAACAGATCAGCAATGTCTTCCTGTTGTACATATTTTAAGTCTTCTTTTGATTCCAAGCCGGAGCTCTGAAGTTTCGATATTATTTGCCACTGAGTCTCTTCAGACAGGTTTGGCAAGGTCTTGCAGATTATCTCTTTGATTTCTTCACTCATGTTCGCCATCATTCTGGACTAGAGGGAAATAATGGTGAAGAATTATCAGTGGTGTGCCATGCACAGTGTACTCAGGCAAGGGATAGTAATCAAGCAGATTCTCCTGATTAATACAACAGTAGTTTCTCTGCATCAGTGTGAGGCTGTAAACACCCATGTCAGGAATACGCAGGGCATGATACTTTTCAGCTATAAAATATACTGTTGAATCCTTATGAACGAGAACCACTTTGATTTTTCCAGTAACAAGCCCCTCATCATCATGATCAATCACAATGATCATGTTCTTTCTGTATTTTGTCCCCTTCACAGTCACTTCATTGGCTATCAGAGTGTTTGTGGACTCAAAATTGTGATTTGCAACTGCTTCTATGATTACATCATTGTAGTCATCTGAGAAAAACTGTGTGCCCCTGTCTACTGAAACATCTGGAGGGAAGAAGGCACCTGCACTCAGAAAGGCCTGCAGAAGCTGATGTCTCTCTGCAAGAGTAGAACATGGATTCTTAAAGTTGCGCAATTTTCTCAAACACTGCTTAAAATATGTGTGTTTGCTCTCGAATCTTAAAGTCCATAGGCGAATAAGTGGCCCAAACTGGATAATGAGCTCAGGATAATGACTGACATAATGATGTTTGGGCTTAAGTGGTTTGTCAGGAAAGGTTTGAATTCGGCAAAGTAAATATTCATCAATCAGAACTCTTAGGTAGGCTATCTGGCCATTTGAAATTGCAGGTGCACAACTGAGATCCACGACTTCTCTAAGTTGCAAAACCAACTGCCAAACTTGGTTGTCACTTGGATTTTTTACTTTGTCTCCGATCAAAATAGGCAACATTCTTAGCAAACACCAATTCTGCACAGCATGTCCCCCAAGTTTTCCACCGTCTGGATTAACCTCACACGGTTTGTCATTAGCATCCCTACCGAGATACTTGAACTGATTTATTCGTTGATTCAACTCAAGATAGCTAAACATTTTATCCACCTTAACAAGATGGTTAATGTACAGTGCCAGATCAGAGGATACAATACCTTCAAAAAGATCATGGCCAAGACATGGAGGCAACCCTGGCTGACATACATGGAAGTATTTGAGTGTATTAAACGCGGAGTCAAATTTAACACCTCCACTAGATGTAGACTGTCCTTCACTGCTCTGAACATGACCACTATATGACTGCACTGTACGTTTTGTGCTCTGGATAAGAGGATCTGCATGGAATGCGTCTCTGCTGATATCACAATATCTGCAGAAGTGCAAACTCTTGCTGAAGTTCTCCACAAAGCCTCCTATGTTATGTGAGCCTAGGTTGTCACCTGCAATGGCACACAAAGTTCCCTTGTAAACATTTCCATCAGACAGGGTAACACCATTGAGCTCAAGATCTTTAAGGTCATTAACAAGAGTGCCCATAACCAAGTCTTGACCAAAATACTTAAAATCGTGTTCTTTACAGAGAAGAACAAGTTGCATTTGATCAGTGCTGGATCTGTTGTGTGGCATTAAATCTGCTAGAGTTAGATACACTGCAAGTATCTTATGTTTTTTCTTTCCAGATCCCAGTGGGTTTACCACTTCAAATGCATCCTGATAAAGGATCAAGCTCAGTGATGAACTCTCCGTCTGGAAGAGCACATTCTCAGACATATTTTTGCCATCCCACACATCCTTAAGAATATCCTTCAAACCAGTACTGGAGTGTACTTGCTTATATTGTTCCTGCACTGATTGGCAATGGAATAGAGAATCAATTGTCTGTTTAATAGGAACATACTGGACAAAACACTCTTTGCCTGCCTCATTCTGACCTAGACAGATCTGAACTGGCTCAACATAGTTGAAGCTGTTCTTGAAAACATTTTTTCTTTTCTGATCAGTTTTCAGTGGCCGAGTGTTGCAGGTCCTAAAAAGATCCTCAGTTTTCATGACTTCAATCACATTGTTTGTGTCTGCTTCAGAAATGCCAAGTGTAATCAACTTCTCGTTGAGTTTAAAAAGCAAATGTGACTGGCTTATATCATGTATTTCCTGAAAATCATCAATAATTGTTTGGATGACAGAGGATGGAAGCAAACACTTTGCTTGCAATTTCAAATAAAAAAGGGCTAAATTTTTAAAGAACTGTGATTCATCAGCAATTTCTGGGTAAATCTCTTGTTCATCAACTGCATCACCGGGAGGATCAATCTGCATATCAGACTGATCTTGTTCACTCACATAGGAAACACCAGGATTCACAATGGATTCAGCCAAATTTTCCTCAGCAACATTTTTATGTTTCCGACTCATGTGTGATGTGAATGTGGATAAAACTGTAAAGCTCTTGCTACAGTGTCTGTAAGGACACGCAACTTTTTTCCCCTCTCTAATGTGTGTTTTCAAATGAGAGTAAAATGCAGTCAAAGTCTCACACCTTGCACTGCAGATATCAACATGACATGTTAGTTCAACACCAGACAAAGTAGGCCTAACTACACGTTTATTATGTCTGTAAATGTGACACTTAAATGTTGAAAATTTTTGAAAAGTCTGACTGCAATCTGGCAAAACACACTTAAAGGTTAAATTAGGTGTATTTTTATGAATTCTCATGTGCCTTATGTATGTCACTATTGTAGCACAATTATGACAACAGATCTGACAGGGGAACATTTTGTTATTGCCCGATGGTAATTTTTTATGGAAAATTTTCATCAACAAACATGCATTAGTATTGATTACGGCTGCTGGCTAATTTTTTGTGAAACCGTATCAGTCTTCATTCAGAAATGTTTAACCTTTACCGAGTTTCAATGTTAATATTGTGAAAAAAAACCCCACAGATGATGCAAAACGCTTTGACAAAGCCTATAGCCTACTCTAAAACAGTTGAGAAGTTGGCTGTGTGAGACACGCAGCGACAGATAAAAAAAAAAAAAAAAAAAAAAATACATTCACAAAGAGTCCAGAAAGACAATATTTTCACACCAATTTGGCATTTAAATAGAAAAATTCAAATCCTTGACGATTCAACTGTCTTTAACCGATCTACAATTAGCTTAATTTTCTTGTTAACTGTTTGAAAAAACACCTTTAAAACCAAATAAAACTCACCAAAACCATCTTGGTTAGACGATGTACAAATAATCCTATGGTTTGGTTAAAATAATTCCTTAATCACTGGGCAAAATGTACCATTTGGCTAATTATTCCAGTATCCTAACGCTATTTTCCTGCTGCCTTCATCTGTCGATTAGCCGCTCTCTCGCTTGCCGGTTAACAAGTGTTGTTCCTCGGAAGCTTAAGTTCGGCTAACGTTAATGAAATTAAATAAAATACCACCCAAAAGTAATATTGTTTTGGCTTTTCAAATCTAAGCCCCACTGTCAAATGACGTTCAAATCCCTACCAATACAAGCTCCTATCAGTTTTATATCAAGCATTCTTGGCAATAAGAATAAAAATTGAATTACCGTTTAATTTGTAGATGTTTGATGTTTGTAGACGTTTAATTTGTAGATGAAAGACCGATGGATGTTGATGAAAAACACTCGACGATGTGTGCAGCGCGTCATCTAAATTGTGCGTCCTCTTCTGGAAAATCTCCTATCCAAATGATGGTTCCCATCCAGGAGTAAATGGCAAATTATTTCTGTATTTGTAAAGAAAATTTACCAAAAGCAGTAGCCTCAATTTAAAAAGATTAATGTTGAATCAAGCTTTTGACAGCGTGCTCCAAATTCCCCAGTCAACAGGCAGTTTCCAAAAAATACTGTATTGTCCTGTAATTTAAAACATCATCATACTGTTTTGGGCCTCTGTCTTGTTGCTCCAATTTAAGCAGCCCAGAATGCATTGTGAACTACAGTACTAAACTGTTTAACATGAAAACAGTATTTTATTGTTGAAAATCGGCTGTAAATTTACAGCAATTGCTTACAGTGTACATAATCAATTGCATGAATGTACTGAAGCAATCACAACTTGTTCAAAAGAATGAGAATCTGGTTTTATGATGTGTATAAATGACTAGATGATGTGGAGGTTGTAAAAGTAGTTTTGAGAAGTTTATTTCTGATTTGAGAAATGCACCAAAGCGATTGAGAAAAACTGTAATCATATTTGAGGATTTGTATGAATAAAAAATGTTAATAAACAGCTGCTGCTGATGCTTTTGCCTCATATTGCAACTTAACTGTTATTCATTCAAACAATAGCAGCTGTGTTTTGTTGTGAAAGCAGCTATTTACATAAATGGCAATGTAAAAAGTATGCAGATCTCCTTCCTATATACTCTATATTCTCCTATTTCTTTTCTTTTTTCTCTTACAAGTGATATGATCAGCATTTAAATTTTGAGCCAAATGTTAAGTTTGAGTGATAATGATTCATTTCAGAATGTACTTTAATAACAACTGCATGTACTCAACAAATCTATTCAAAACCGATGACCATGTTCTCCACCAAGATTTAAGATTATCCACAGAGCTTCTTGTGCTGCATTGTGTGCACAAACATCTGATCATCTGTACAAAGGCTTGACATTATGAGTTTCACAAATCTGCTTAATTGATTCATGACAGAATTTAAAAATATTTAATGTTCATTTTATGTCCTTACATATGTCCTGCGTTTATCTTACTTTTTTTTTTTTTATATTTTGGATCCAACTTTTAGATCCAACTCTCATTAATTTTTAGACACAAGGAATAACAACTACACACTACCATGAACATGCAAAAATATAGATGACTCATCGTACGGACACACACACACACACACACACACGCACACACACACACACACACATGCACATTAACAGAGTGAGCACACTGTACAGTGAGATAAATTGGTGTTTCTGAATGAGAAGACCCACTCTACCAGTCTGACAGGCTGTTTTTCTCTGTCCTCTCTTACTCTCTCATGCTCAAAGAGAAACAGAGAAAAGGCAGGGAGAGGGAGTGGTCACACAGAAAGAGAGAGATGACATACTCATCATATTTCAGCCAAGGCCTTTTTGTTTTGATGTCCATTAGAAATAAAAAACCTAGAAGCAAACATTGAATGATGCACCTGTAAGCAATGCATTATGCAGGCCAGTACATCTGGAGGACAGATCTGCATGGTGCATGTTTGAAAACTATATAAGAAATACATACACTTCTTACACTCATTTGTATACTTTTTGTAAACATTATTTTATTGCATTACATACAAAATATCAAAGCAGCATTTGCAAACTAATTATGACTTTTTTTAGGACCTACTTCACCTCTCTGAAGTATTTTTCTATATACAGTATATCATTTTTAACTGACTAGCATTGAGGTACTTTTTCATGGGTGTATGATGTCGCTTTATCTCAAATACATTATGATCCACAAAGTTTGACAACCAGAAAGTGTCCAACACTTATCTTCATTTTGAAGAAAATATCTATTGCTTCATGTTTTGTAACCTAGACAGACAAGGAGAAAGAAAGACAGGAAGAAAGAAAGAAATTAGGAAGGAAGGAAGGAAGGATGGACAGATGGATGGATGGATAGATGGATAGCATCGATTAATTGAACGATAGATGGATACAGAGAGTGAATTGATTAAGTGAAATCATTCAGTGGGTTTGTTTGTATTTCGGCTCTAGGTTACCTCAAAACTTCCTCTCAAGTAAATGTATTACCCCTAATCAAATACCAGTAATGTGTGCACGGTTTATGTGTGTGTTCATTAGATTAAATTAATATTGTTAAAAAAAACATGCATGTAGGGTTATGTACTGTATATAATTTACCAAAATTTGACAATACAAAAAACTCACTTTGAGTGCATATACACAGAGTTTTGCTAGAAACAGTGTTGTGGAGCTAACAGAATTAAATAATTTAATTACAAAATAAATTTAACTAATGTTACAATTAATGAAAAATTGTGTACTTATAGTTATGAAAATGTGAACAATTACGAAGGGGTTACATCAGAATATTATTAATATTATTTTTATTATTAATATTATATGAATATTATCACACACAGACAAATTTGATTGATTTCTTTCCAAAATTGCACTGACTGCTATGTTACGAGTTTAGGACACAGAATAGGACATGTTTATTTGATAACAGTTTTATTTCCTATTCGGGCTCATGTATGTTTTATTTTTTAAATTAACTGTTTGTTTTTTTCAAGGCACTGTTAGCTGTTAGATTACCTGTCATAGCTAAGATTTCATTTTGAAAACAGTATCATAGCTATCAAAGTATATCTTATATTTTTAACCTCAAAATGAAAATCAAAAGTAAAAATGAGTACTACTGTTAAGGTAACCCTGTCTGCTTTAAATGTGGCTTGTATATGCAGTATGTATGGTTTCGATCCCTGTGGAAGAGAGGGAGTCCCCCAGTTATGCAGCAGGGCTAGTTATATGCTTAGTTAGACATTTCATGAACTCTTCCTGTACAGCCTTTCCTTCAACCTATTGTTGAATGATACTGCGGAAACCACATTCCTGGATATATTTCCTCTTTCTCATTCTCACTCTCATTCCTTCTCTTTGTTTCACTTATGGACTCAAAAAAATTGAGAAACTCTTATGAGTGACGTGCCATCTCACAGGGAGCAGAGACTATTTCAGATGGCATTCCTGGGCTTATCTTCCCGTGGAGTTTGCTGTTGCATAGAAACTATAACAAGAGTGGCATTCCTGACCGTTCCCCCTCTGACCCATCCAGTCTTCCTCTGAAACCAGGAGATTTCCATCTGTCTTTCAGATGACCCCAGCATGACCTTGCAGGCCACCCAGCATAGAGCCTCTGCTCAGTCTCTTTAAATGTAATTATCTATGAAGATTCGGGAGGAGCGCGTCAGATACTTAGCCTAATCATCACAGGTGGACCACAATCAAGTAATCAATCCCACAGTATAAATATCGCTGACTTACCTCTATCCATTGACGGTTTATCAGCATTTTGGTCCGCATGCACCATGTCCCAAAACCGAGATTCCTCGTCAGAAGACTAATCCAGCTCTTCCCCAGCCCCATCACTGCAGCCAGCCGGCTCCAAAGCCACCCCTTCCCGGCGTGGCAACCAAATCGAGCCCCAGGCTCCAACCCGCGGGCGCGGTACGGCGCGAGCAGCTACTCGCCTCCCAAGACGCCTAGGCCTACCTTCGCCGCCTCCGGCGAGAACCGCGGCCGACTCCCCTGCGTCCTCCTACCGCTCGGCCAGGCATACGATTCCGCCAATCGACAAATGGACGGTGTCGAGTCTGAGGCAGGCCCTGTCCAAAAACGACATCACACCATCAAGCAAGTTAAACAAATCCGAACTGTATGACTTGTATACAAAAAACCTAAATAATAACATTTCTCCCCAGTCTACCCCCGTACCAAAGAAACGGCAAAAGAAAGGAGTACCTCAGAATTCGAGCTCAGGGCGCCGAAGCCCAAGGAGGCTCCTGGCCGCCTCCTCCACCCATCGCAGCCCCTCCATACGGAACTTTCTATACCAACACCGCAGCCCAGGCAAGCGCTTGGCCGAACAGTTCGCCACATACAGCGCCGCCTCCCGCTTCCTCCAGCTTCGCGCCCGCGGTCCAAGCTAGCGCCTGGTCGAACTGGCTGTCACACAATGCCCCGCCTCCCGCTCTGCCGAGCTCCGAGCCCGCCGCTCATGCTAACGCTTGGCCGAACTGGCCGCCTTACACAGCCCCGACTTTAGCCCATCCCAGCTTCGGGCCCGCGGCCCAAGCAACTGCCTGGCCATACTGGCCGCCCAACCCAGCCCCGCAACCCGCGGCCTCAAACTCCGGGCCCGCGGCTCAAGCAAGCGCTTGGCCGCAATCGCTGCCAAACACAGCTCCGCCCCCAGTTGTCGCCACCACCCTCCTCCAAGCGAAATCCCCCCATTCACTCTTCACTGCTACACCAATGCCCATCCCATCAAACGCTGTCGCCCTCGAACCTCCCCAAGTGACCCACAGCATTCGGGCACAGATATTAGCAGGTGCGGATGTAGATCTCTCGTCTCTCCTTTCTCTCCTGCCCACATCCGATTCAAACCGCCAAATAGACTGCGGGGACTTCTCAGTCACGCTAAAAAATCCAAATCCCCTTTCATCTCGACTTCTCTCCTTCTCCGAATTCACCATCGCATTCAACCGCTACACCGAGATAATCTGCTCAGCCTTCCCCCACAGGCGACGCGAACTAAACGATTATTTGTCTATAATAGCCGAACTCGCGCTGTCCTACGGAGGGGGGCACTTCTACACCTACCACAAGCTTTTTTCCGCTAAATGTGCCATCCGAATAGCTCAGTGGAACCAGTGCCCTTACTGGGGAGCGATCGACTCCGACTTGCACAGTCGCGTATTCCTAGGCTGTAGGAGCATTTCGTGCGCAATCTGCAGGTCCGTGGCTCACTCCACCACAACCTGCCCACAAATAAACCCGGACGCAACCCAACACTCTCTTACTCCCCCGGCAAAATCCACCAGCTATGTCCCAAAATCAGTTACCGCAGCAAACTCACGCCTAGCCCAACCAGGAGAAGAAAGCACCCAGCAATGTATCGCCTTCAACAACGGGAAATGCATCAGACAGCATTGCCGCTATCTACACTCCTGCAAGTTCTGTGGCGGTGCTCATGCACGCATAGTTTGCCCCGTGCATAAAGCCGTAAATAAAAAATCTAAAAATTACCTATCGACTCCTGTGAATATTTTTCGCATGACCATTGAACTAGCACACCATCCCGACAAAGAATTTACTAATTATCTCCTGTCTGGCCTCAAACACGGTTTTAACCCGGGCGTCGTTTGCAAGCTTACCCAAAACACCGTCTGCCGTAATCTCCAATCCGCCCTCGCAGAGCCCGATATAGTAGCTAACCTCATCAAAAAAGAAGTCGAGTCAGGCTTCATGATCGGGCCCTTCAATACCCCCCCCTTCAAAACGTTCAGAGTCAGCCCAATCGGAGTGGCTACGAAAAAAAATTTCTGGTAAGAAACGCCTAATAGTAGACCTGTCATCTCCGCATAATTCTACAGTCCCGAGCATCAATAGCTTGATACCCCTCGACGAATTTTCACTCAAATACCAAGACATAGATCAGGCAGTCGAACTGATTAAAATCGCGGGCCGAGGAGCCTGGTTAGCAAAAATAGACATCACTTCTGCTTTCAAAGTGATGCCCATCCATCCGGATTTTTGGCACCTGTTCGGGATACGATGGCTCGAGAAATACTATTTCGCCGTCCGGTTAACCTTCGGATGCAAAAGCAGCCCCAAAATTTTTGATATGCTATCAGAAGCCGTTTGCTGGATCCTTTCCAACAATTACGCAATCCCACATATTATCCATCTCTTAGATGACTTCCTGGTCATTTCATCGCCCAAGGCTATCCCAGCCGCCCATATCCTCACCGTCCAAAAAGTCTTTTCCGAGCTCGGGATTCCCATCGCTCAGGAAAAAACCATGGGTCCTGCCACAACCATAGAGTTCCTCGGCATCTACCTCGACTCAGCTAAATTTCAGCTCTCCCTGCCAAAGGAAAAGATTGATAGAATAATTCTCGTCTCATCCACCCTCCTCGACAGCCCTTGTTGTTCTAAACGCGAACTTCTTTCCCTGCTCGGGCATTTAAATTTCGCCATGCGCATAATTCCACAAGGACGCCCATTCATCGCGCACCTTCTAACACTCGCATCATCAGTTCACGCGCTCGAGGACCTCATCCCCCTAACCCATGCATGCCGCGACGAACTTAAATTATGGATCCTGTTCCTTAGACAATGGAACGGGCTTTCTTTTTTTTACAACAATTTAATCTCGTCTCCCATCGACTTGCAGCTGTTTACAGACGCGGCTCCCTCAATTGGTTTCGGAGGTTTCTACCAAGGCCGTTGGTTCGCGTCCACATGGCCCCCCCAGATGCAGGACTCGACCCAGTCCTCAGCTCTTTTCGAGCTCTATCCCCTCGTAGTAGCAGCCTTCCTGTGGGGCAATGAATGGACAACTAAAAGCATTTTAGTGCACTGCGACAACGAAGCCGTAGTTCAGTGCATAAACAAAGGCCGTTCTCACTCCCCCGCCCTCATGCCTCTCCTTAGACGCCTTATATGGATCGCAGCATGCGACCAATTCATAATTAGCGCAAAGCACGTCCCAGGTACAGAAAACCAAATCGCTGACTCCCTGTCTCGTTTTCTGTTTCAGAAATTCAGGACGCTGGCTCCAGAGGCGGACCAATTCCCCACTCCGGTTCCTCACTATTCAGAATTAATATTTCCGTAACTCACCCTCTAAAACCACTCCTCGAAGCATCACTGGACTATATTCTCCAAGCAGTCTCTCCCAGAACCCTCCAGTCATACGTGACTGCATGGAGGTGCTTTAAGTCATTTCACCTCACCTATAACATCCCTTTCCCAGATTTTTCTCTACTCTCCATCACCTCTTTCATTTCGTTCCTCAACGGCACCAAGGGTCTCCAAGTCGGATCTATTAAAAGCTACCTGAGCGGAGTCCAGTTTTTTCACAAACTAATAACCGGCGCTCCTTCACCCGAAATAAATAATTCACAAACCTCCCTCCTAATTAAAGGGATCCAGCGATCCCAGCCCACCCATCCAGACACCAGAAAACCCATAACGCTAGATATCCTCACAAAATGTATCCACACCCTCCGCACAAATTACCAACCCCTCAGCATTGCCCGCACGCTCGACGCCATGTTCATCCTTGCCTTTTTCGGTTTTCTCAGGTGCTCGGAGCTTACGATCTCTTCCAAATTTAATCCTAAAATCAACCCCACCGTGTCAGACCTAACCATACTAGATGACGAAACAATCGCTTATTTAATCAAACAAAGCAAAACAGACCAAACCAACAAAGGCCATTTCATATACATCTTCAATCTCCCCTCCCCAATCCAGCCTTACCAATCTGTCCTCGCCTTTTTACACCTTAGAAATTCCCAGGCAAAATCCCCACACGAACCCCTATTCACCGACGAGTCCAAAAAACCAGTCACTCGTTTCTGGTTCCAAAAACACCTCAAATGCGTCCTGCAATTATCAGGCATCCCAGCGAACAATTTCTCCACCCATTCATTCCGCATCGGGGCAGCAACTTCAGCTGCACAAAAAGGCCTCTCCAACCAACAAATCCAAACTCTAGGAAGATGGTCCTCAGAAGCATACCAAAGCTACATCAGAATAAACCAGTTTCACATTAAGAAAGCCCACCAAACCCTCATCGGCCATAAATAAAAAAAAAAAAAAAAAAAAAAAAATTTCTATTATACCGCCGACTCCAGCCGCACACTCCCGGCCAAATAACCTAAACCTTTTCTATCCTATGCCCAGCGAGGCTTCTCTCTTCGATGACAGGAGCACGAGCTCCCTTCGGATGCCGACGAGAGCCTCCCGGCCAGACAACCTCACCTTTTCCATTCTGCGGCCAACAAGGCTTACCCGTTCGTTGCCAGGAGCTCACACTCCCTTCGGACGTAGGTGAAAGCCCCCGGCTACCTGCTTTTCCATTTCTGTCTTTCGTACGGAGAAGTTTACCCGCCCAAAGTCAAGGCTCCCATTGAACGTAGGCGAGAGCTTCCCGGCTAGACAACCTTACCTTTTCCGTCCTTTGGCCAGCGAGGCTTAACCGTTCTATCCGGGAGCTAAGCTCCTGTCGGACGAAGGTAAGAGCCTCCCGGCCGGACAACCTTTTCCGTCCTTCAGCCAGAGAGGTTTACCCGTTCGATTCCTGGAGCTAAGCTCCTATCGGACGTCGGTCCGAGCCTCCTGGCTAGACAACCTGACCTTTTCCACCCTTGGCCAGCGAGGCTTACCCGTCCGATGTGAGTGCTCCCATCGGACGCCGGCGACAGCCTCCTGGCCAGCCAACCACGACCCTACTGTGTGTTTCAGGTTACTAACCTACAAGCAAGCTGCTTAAATGCTGCAAGTACCTAACACACAATAACTCTCTTTCCTCCCTACGGTCACCAAGGCTAAACCGTCTCTTGCCAGGAGTAGCAAACTCCCTTAAACGCCGACGACAGCCTAACGACCACGCAAACTTACCTTTTCTAACCTACGGCCTGCGAGGCTCACCCAGTTTGTCCCCGCCGGACGCTGGCAAGAGCCTCCCGGCCACCTATCGTTACCTTTTCTGTCCGCCATCCGGAGAGGCTTACCCGTTCGATGCGCGTGCTCCCTTCGGACGCCGGCGAGAGCCTCCCGGTTAGACAACCTTACCTTTTCCTTTTCTATGGTCAGCGAGGCTTACCCGTTCGATGTGTGTGCTCCCTTCGGACGCTGGCGAGAGCCTCCTGGTCAGACTTGCTTTACGTTTCCACCCTACGGTCGGCGAGGCTTACCCGTTCGATGTGTGTGCTCCCTTCGAACGTCGGCAACAGTCTCTCGGCCACACAATTTACCTTTCCATTTGACGGTAGGCGAGGCTTAACCGTCCAACGCCACGAGTCTCGTCCTCTCGCCAAATCCTGCAAAAAAAAAAAAAAAAAAAAAAAGCTACCCTCAGCTACTCTCACATCTTTTAACCCCGTCTGGCGAGGCTTACCCGTTCGATGTTCTGAGTTTGAGGCCCCATCGGATGCTGCGAGAGTCCTCCCAGTCGGGTTTTCCTTTCCAACCCTCCCCGTCCGCCGAGGCTTACCCGTCTGTCGCGTGCGCTCCCTTCAGACGTCTGGCGAGAGTCTCCCGGACGGGCCTATGCTTGCCAGCCGCAAGTGAATCTCATCCAGCCGATGCCGTGAGTCGGGATCTCCCTTCGGATGTTGCCAGAGTCCTCCTTGTCGGCTGGCCCAAAAGCTTTTTATCTGCCTAACCGAGAGGACCCAGACGTCCGTCATCCTGAGTCTCAATCTCCTGTCGGAGGCTTCATGGGCCCTCTCGGTCAGCGTTAGGCCCTTCACCCACTGAATAGCAGGGGCTATCAGCCAGTAGGGCCCGTACGCCGACACCGTGACCTATTCCGGTCGAGGCAACTCGGGTCCTCCCGGTCGGGCACCACAACCACGCCGCTCCTCCTCATCGGCCGGCAGGGCTCACCGATCCAACGCCAAAAAAAACTCCAGTTTAGCATCGGCCCGAGCCCTACCGACCGGGCGCCAACAACCACGTAGTTCACTAGCTGCAGCTGGTAGGGCCTACTCTCTCAACGCCCAAGTCGCTCCCTCCGGAGTACGTAGGCCCTTCCAGCCTGCCAACGAGATAACTTCTCAAAAACCAAATCAGCCCCCGCCAGTACTCTGCTTTTTGGGGGGCATTCCTTAAACTGGCGGCTGTCCTCCTGTACATTTGCCTTTTTGGGGGGTACTCTAGCTTCGGGCAATTCCCGAGCTCGGAGCCCTTCCCCGGACAGCACGCCAAATACGCATACCATACCTCAGCTAATTATATGTAAGCGTGAACTAGTGAAATGTAATTATCTATGAAGATTCGGGAGGAGCGCGTCAGATACTTAGCCTAATCATCACAGGTGGACCACAATCAAGTAATCAATCCCACAGTATAAATATCGCTGACTTACCTCTATCCATTGACGGTTTATCAGCATCCCTCCTCCACCCCATCTCCTCACTTCAAGTTCACTTTACAATATACGGGGAAGGGGGGGTACTCTAGCTTCGGGCAATTCCCGAGCTCGGAGCCCTTCCCCGGACAGCACGCCAAATACGCATACCATACCTCAGCTAATTATATGTAAGCGTGAACTAGTGAAACAGGATATTTAAGAAGCTTTTATAAAAATGCCTTATAAATGAATATTACTGGTGTGCATCTTGACACACTGACATAATTTAGGATGTGTCAGTGCAAATTATTTTCAGTTCAGATTGCTAAAACATGCATTTTAGTCCGGGACAAGCCTTAAGCCTTGTTTGTGAAATTGGGGGACTATAAGTTTGTTGTAATTATAATTTACCACCTTTAGATATGTATCTATTTAAATGTGTGTGTGTATATATATATATATATATATATATATATATATATATATATATATATATATACCTGCCTTGAAAGTTTTCTACACACATTCAGTTGCAGCTGAAACAGGTAAGCAAGCAGATTTCCATTTGCAAATCTACCATTTAGGCAGTTATACTGCAAACTGATTTTCTTAAGGCTTCTATATTAGTCTATATATTAAAGCAGTGATTACTATTAATTATATAAAAATGCTGTGGAAATGTATTAATTGTATACTCAAACATAGGTTTATCTTTCAGAAACAAATGTAATTTATATTTAATGTGTGATTGTCTTTTTGAAAGAGATTGGAAGACCTAAACTGAAAGAGATGCCTTCAAACTAATTTAAAAAACTATGTATATCTTGAAGGTTCGTAGTACATCAGCATGTGTGTAGTGAAAGTACGGGAACATTGTTAGCCAATGTTACAGCAGAAACTGGTATCAGTCCACATTTCGTTTATCTCTAAACTCTTACTTCAGGTCCAGCTGGGAGTGACAAAATGTTGCAAGACCTCAAGGGATTCCCTCCAAGAATGCCAGTTCCCTGAGACTGCCTAGAAATGTAATCTGTCGTACTGATCAAAGTGATATGCGTAACACAGAGGGCTTTGATTGTTCAGCTCTTTGTCTAAATATCCTTTCCAATGCATTCGACCAGAGTGAAATAAAACTTCACACCACAGTTGTCACTGTAGTCACTGTAAAGTGGAGTCAAACATAACACAAGTCACTGTTCTGCTCATAGCCTACACACTGCATTCTATATTCATGTGGGGCTTTAAGAATGACAGTCTAGAATAATGATTCCTTTGTCATTTCTGCAACATTTTAGATGGGCATGTGGCATCACTCCACTGTTCGGTGAAGCGGGAACACTGCTCTTCTGTGTGAAGCTGACTTTGTCCAATATGAAATTGTTTTAGCTACAGCTTCGTTTAACTTCGACGTTCAGTCTATCAATAGACATTGACATAGTAGTGGAGGGTTGGGCTCGTTTGTTTAGATCACACAAGAATGCTCTCCACCTTGAAAAAAAAGAAAAAAGTTTCACCGAGGAAAAAGCGACTCGATGTTCGTTCCCAGGGCAACTACAAGCCCAACCCACCGCCATAGTAGAATTACCTGAATTCTCCTCACGTGACCGATCCCCAGGCCTTCCGACCAATCAGAAGACAGCACAGGTGCGCTCATGGTAGTTTCGGAGGTGGAATCTCAGGTACTCTTGTAAACTGCGACGACACTATAAAGTCTTTCACGTAAGTTCAAATTTTGCGTGGCATATTGAGAACCTCCTTCAGGTGATGTTGGGCAAAGGATAATGTTACGTTTTCTCACAGACTAAGATATCTATTAAGTCGAGTTATGCGCAAAACTGCGTCTCAGTGATTGAAGTCTTCGGGTACGCGGGAGTGAAAGATGATTTTCACGCACCGTGATTTCTTCTGAGGATTCAGCGTCTCTGTTGTCTCAGCACCCTTTTCATTTAGAGGAACCTCGGGCTGCGTTTATCTTGTTCTCATCACTGGTGTGCAGGTGAGTCGCTCAGGCTGATGATCAGGTTCGTTGTTGGGGGATGAATCATCACCTGTAAAAGACAGTCTGGAGCGTATGGCGCTGTAAACCTGTTCTGCATCACAGGGCAATATCCTAGGTTGTTTGTCTTGTATGACGCGAAGCTAATTTGTTTTGTACGAATTAAGTTATTTGCAAATAGGCCTAGGTTTAAAATGACATTCGTACAGAATATGACTTTAATACACATATTAGCCAATATGATAAACGTTCTTACAATTTCTGAATTTAAAGTCAATTTGATATTTTGTATGAGTGTAGAAAAATGTCAGGTGGTGTAAATGAGATTTAAAAACAACAGCAACAACAAACGTAGCAATAAAGTAATAAAACGTAGTTTTCAATAATATTTTAGAATGATTTATTATTATTAGGGTATTTCTTTAAAAATATGTAAAGCAATTTTAATATCAATGGTGTAATCAACATGCACGAAGCCATTTTGTTGTCATGTGACAAAGCCATAAAATAGAGAGGGCCCATTTAGACCATTAGCCTATAAGATAAAATAATAGCTACTAGAAATAAAATCTGAAAGTTATTATATATATATATATAATATATATATATATATATATATATATATATATATATATATATATATATATATATATATATATATATATATATATATATATATATATGTGTGTGTGTGTGTGTGTGTGTGTGTGTGTGTATATGTATATTATTATTATTATTATTATTATATTTTTTATTTTGTTTTATTTTTATTATTATTATTTTTTTCAGAAAAGTAAAAATATAGCCTACATGTTACTCTCATGGCATGGCCTATCTCATTAAAACTGAGATTTGGAATGGTAGCCTATACAACTTTCATAATGTTAGAAATACAAAGTTTTGCCTACATTTCTAAGAACTTGACACGTGTTTTATACTACATTTTTTAAAGAGTTCTCCATTTTGCATCTTACTTGTTATTGATCATCCCTATAAGCAAATCCATTTTTATAACATTAATGTATCCAGTGAAGGGTGGAGATATAGCCTGCCCTATGTCATAGAGTAGCCTATATTAAACCTAATCTATTACAGATATATCTCAGATTACACTGAGCTGTTGTTATTCTTGAATAGACATGTTGTGTCTATTGTTGTTCTTACGTCATAGTGACATAAGCGTGGGTTAATAGTTTACAATTAAATGGTAGGTAGCCTACACCTAAAAATAGATACAATATAGTTCTACCAGTTTTAATGTTGACGTTGTAACGTGATTGTATTTATTTATTGTCTGTTTAGTTTTAACAATGACTGAGAAAACAGCTCCCTGGTGGAGGTCTTTCGTGGGCAAGAGGAGAAAGGCAGCCAGAGAATCGGCGGCGACACTGGAGCAGGACCTCCGTAATCAGGCTTCAGCAGGGTCCACACAGCATCCCTCCGCTGAGCCGGACCAACGGCTCGCTTCACCGACACGTCCAGGGAAAGAAGAGGGCAACTGCTTACCCAGTGAGGAAACATACGACGACTCCGCTGTTCAGCCAACATTCAACGAGAGCTCCAATCGCCGCAATCTCACCGTGTCCCGCTCAGGACGCTTCAAAGAGAAACGGAAGACGCGCGTCAGTCTTCCACAGAACCACGGGGATGATGGGAAATCAGCCGACGTCCTGTCAACGCGCTGACTGCCACCTCGGTTTGGTAGAGCACTAAACACGGCACTACCTCCATTCTGACACTGTTGAACTCAATTTGTCTTATGAATGCACTTGTATGAAGTTATGAGGATAGATTTATTTTCTAATGCTGGAAATAATGACATTTCCCTGCTGAAAAAAAAGTTTCTTTATCTGGTCAGGCTAGTCTTTACATGGGTTTTGAGCACTTAATAGTAGCTGGAAGACAAACTGGCTGACCAGTCTGGGTTACTAACTAAATTATAAGATTTTTTTTTTTTGGCAGCAGGGTTATTGGACATACAGCAGAATATTTTTTGTGAAGGATAAACCTTTTTTTTTTTTTATTTGTCATACATAATTTGCACTGTTTTGTGATGTTATTGCAGTACTTTATGAAGGAGTGTATATTAGAAGGATTTAGCAGCAAATATTTTTAGTGGTAATCAGTGTGCTGCAAGCACAGCCTTATAATGACTTGTTTTTAATGCTTGTGCATGCATGCCTTATATTTTAAAGGGGTTAGGGTGGTGGTCCTATCCGTCCAGAATCCGTATATGCCATCATAGTCATGCATCCGTCATGTCAGAAATCAAAGCCATGCGTTTCCTTGTGTAGTTTGTTTTATTGAATCCAGGACACCTTGACAGTAGTGATTCATTCTCCCACTGTAAAACAATAGTGCTACATTTTCATTGGACAAACCAAAGATTTTATTCTTATAATATTATAGTCAAGAGAAGCAAAATAACTAAACTATAAGCTGTTAGTTTAGCAAACAGTGTTTACAGTACTTAATACGAGTATATTATTGAAGACATGAGTTGAAATTGGTTATTATTCAGTCATCCTAAATTAGAATGGAACCTGATCATTCGGTTAAAAAACTGTGATCAAACTATGAGATTTAATCTGTTATTATGAGTGAAGCTGGTTGTTTGAGAAATAGGCCTCTGTTGCTTCAGATCCTTTGAGTAGGCAAGTGATGCAGAGACAGATTTGAGATTTGTGTCTATAATGAAGATTTAGACAAGATTTCCGTGCAATCAGGAGAAAATTGGAATATACTGTACTCTTTACATTAGTTTGCTAAATTTAGCTTGGGAAGGAAGTGTTACAATATCAGATTTTAAATAAACAGATGGCTTTTTCCATCTTAAACATTTATTTGTGCATGTGATGAGTTGTTGTTGCCCCTGAATGTGCTTATGTGTATGTGAGTGTTTGTTATGGGTGGGGTGAACAGAGAGCAATAGGTCATTATTAGAGTTAAAGTATTTAAACTCCATCACTGTGTGCTAATGCTCGTCACCTCACCTGAGGCATTCATCTTTAACCTCATCAACCCTGTATCACAACATTCCTTACTCTTAGAAGACAAGTTTCTCAGAGAGCCAGAATGACTACATTGTCTTTCCCTAATAGTATGGAAAATATTAGATCATTTGCATGGACTTACAAACCAGAGATTTTACAATCAAAGCTTGTAGAGTCATTACTGCACTGTTCACGTTGAATTAAACGCATTTTAACGTTGTTGTTTGACACACTTGATAGTTTTTAGCAGTAGGTGATTTTATTTTCACTCAATAAAATATTCAGATACTATCTTGACCCCATTTCTGATTAAATCTGGTTTGGAGGTCATCTTTAATTAGCCATGCCTCTGTATTCTGCACACACACAAACGGATCGTTTTAAAAAACTACCACTAGAGAGCGATCTGGTCGCGCGCAGCAAATAGTAAAGCCACCTGAAGCACAAAAAATAGATATGATGTTAAACAACTCATAAAAGCCTTAGCTTTTTGACGTACTTTCTACATGCATTTTAATAAACACTCTCGGGTGTGTGAATAATATAACATATGAAACAGCCGGGCTCATGGTCAGGACCTCCTCCCACCGCGCGCGCCTGCTGTGTTGTCATTCTAGACGCAACAGGCGGACCACAGGGTGCGCGTGCTGTAGTTCGGTTCAGTTCACATATAAATACCAAAGAAGCACAGCATTTGGACAGTGTCATCACCAAGCGTTATAAGTGAGACATTTCTAGCGGATACATTTTTACCAATTGGAGAGGACATATTTCTACAGCTTTCTTCAAGTGTTTTTAAATGACATTTCCATGCGTCACGCACTTCACGGAAAATTAGATGCGAACAGTCATCGTGAAACCCTCTGCGTCTTCCTAATTATAACACGAGCTCGCGGTCAGTAACTTTATCTGGTGGGTCAAAGGCGCGCGCTATGCGGACCCAGCCTCGCGCACCGACTGGCCTCTGACAACTTCCCTTCGTCCGTCCCCCGGAGTGACAGAAAACGCACGAAACTTAAGCTTTCCAATCCGCTAAGGTAAAGTAGCCTTTGAAAACTACATTACAGTAAACCAGGCTTTGCATAATACCGTTGAACCACTACCGTTATGTTTAACATATGACATTGGTTTGTGTTCTCAGCTGGACTCTGTTGGTGAGTGTCATTGACTCACAACAGCACTGACAGTGACCAGACTTAAATGTGAACAGTTTGGTCATATTTCACAACTTTTCGAATAACATAATTCAGTATCTGGATTTTTAATAGTTAGAGTGTTGTACGTTGACCTTTAAAGGGACAGTTCACCCAATAATAACAATTCTGTCGTCGTTTATTCACGCTTGTGTCGGTCCAAACCTGATACATGACTTTCTTCCTTGTGTGGAACATTAAAGAAGATATTTGAACAACAGCCGAACAGTTTTGTTGACCAGTGACGTGCAGTTACAAATAAAAATAATTTCACGAAATATATCCTATTAGTTTACGGTCCACAGAAAGAATAAATTCATACAGGTTTGTACAGAAACGAGGGTGAATAAGTGATGATATAATTTACATTTCTGGGTCATCTATCCCTTTAAGGAATATTTACAAACCTATTTATTTTCATATGAATTATTAATTTAAATAATAATTTAATACTTTTAACTCTCTCACACTGTTCTTAACATAGCAGGCTATTAAAGTTTAATGTTATGTTATACAATTAACGTGAAATGAATGAAATATATAAACAGAAAACAGAATCTTTAAACAGAATACAAATCATTCACAAGTGTTATGATTAGCATCAGATATTATACAGCATGTCTCTACAGGTGGATAAAAATGTTTCCACATGGGTGGAGCACAACATTATGTGTCAACATCTCCATGGGAAAGCTGTTAATGGGACTCTAGGGAAAGACAGAGTTAAGGTTGTTAAGAGTTAAGAGCTATGCTGCTGGATGAAATATAACCCACAAGATCTTGGACACTCATATCATGAAAGAGGCCAAAAGATGAATGGTTGAATTCTTAATGTGACTGGCGAACAATGTTGCGTTTCTATTTATTTAATCATCTGTAAATGTGAAATTAATTTAATAATAGAATTTCCTGATGCTTGAACTTGTCCATTTGTCCTTTTCCTTCATGGAGCAATACCACAATAACAATGTTTCTCTGTTTTGGCAAGAATAAAAATTCCTTATAATTAACATATTAACTAAATTCCTTCTACATTTCTCAGCTGTATTTAGCGGGTTTCTTTTCCTCACACAGTAGCTCTGATTGGCGACAGAGGTTGAGCAGCTCTACTTCTCAAACAACAGACTCCATTGTTGTCTCCGGAGCTCTCCGGCTCTTGATAAGGTTGCCACTTTACTCTGATCTGAGATCATTTGTATGCCTGTTCCTTTTAAAAGCCAAGTTCAGGGTTTTGTATGTTAGAGAGGGCCCTAGTTCAGTGTTAAATGCAGTTTCTTCAAAAGATGATCTTTGCAACCTCTCACTGGCCATTGTGGAAGCAGGAGATTGGCTTTCCTAAAAGAGAAGGGAGGGTTCCTGTTGGGTGCATCTTGTGATGGACAAGCTTCCTGCCAAGAGAAACATGTACTGTAGACTTGTGGAGAGAGAGAGGGGTGTGGGGAGATTGCTTTCTCATGTTGAAACCACAGTGAAGTGCTGAAAAGTTCTTGGTGTTCTTTAACACTTTTGTTTAGCCGGAGCTCTAAATGTAAGTCAGCATTTACTAAATACATTTACAACTAGTTTAATTTTTGTTATAAGTTGTTATAAGTAAAATATATGTTATAAGTAAAAACTGAATTTAGAAATGTAAATCAAGTGTATCCAAACATTATGTGTGGGCTTATTAATTTAATTCAGTATACTTTAATTTATTATTTATTAATCCAAATTCCTATAATTAACTATTAGTTTAGTTTAATTATAATATACATTCAAATATCTCTTATCTATATTAAGGCCTTAATTTAGTTCTATATAATTTAATGTTATATTTATTAATGCAAATACCTAAAATTAAACTATTCATTTATTTTAATTATACATTTAAATATCTCTTTTCTTTATTAAGATCTTTAGTAATATGTTTAGTAATATCTTAGCTATTAAATTTGTTTAATTATAATAATTTAAATATCTGCCTGAGAGGTCAAATAGTGCACTCAATGTCAAATAGTGCACATAGTACAATACAGAGTGTCTCACTGTCTGTGTTTTAATATGTGACTGTTTTTTCAGGTTCCCTAGCAATGCCTGTCCCTCCTCCTCCACCTCCCCCAGCTCCACCTCCTGCACCTCCTGCACAAGTGAGATCCGTGCACACACACACTCACAGATAGCTATTATTGTAATATAGTTAATCAGAATGAGTGTATAATGGCTCTTTTTTGCCATCTGTCTGTTGCTTTCTCTCTCTGTCTCTTTCTCTTTGTTTCTGTCAAGCAGTTACTGCTGGCAACCACCTGGCTAGATGTGCATTATTAATTAGAGATAAAATTACACTCCAAGGCATATACAGTACAGGTGTCACATGTTCAGATTTGGCTTTCTGTTTGAATGCATGTGCACACAAATGACATCTTTGAAAACATTTAAAACCAACATTAAATGGATAGTTTACCCAGTAATGAACATTACGAATCATTTACTCACCATTTTAAACCTGTTTGACTTTTTTATTTTGTAAAACACAAAAGAAGGTATTTAAAAAATGTCCATACCTTGATGTTGTTGTTTTGGACTCGATGACTCATTATATGGACAAAAACAGCTGAAACATTCTTCAAGATAGCTTTTCAACACTTGAATGAATGAATCTTGTAGTTTTCTAGATCACATGTTATGCCATTGAAGTCATTTTACAATTCAGTGCCTAATTAGATTATACTTTTATTTTTTGGCCAGTTTGAGTTTTGTTTTGGTATATTATAGATACTGCAATAAAAACCATACCAGAAAGAACTCATTAGAACTGCATAACATTCAGAAAGTTGCAATTTTACACTCTTTCTTATAGTCACGGACAGACCCTCCTAAAATCCAGCGTTCAGAGGGTGGAGGTCGCAGTGCGCTCCTTTCCGACATTCAGAAGGGGACGAGGCTGAAAAAGGTCACACAGGTCAATGACCGAAGCACACCATTCCTTGACAGTAAGTCAAAATCAAATGTATTAAAGTAAACTCAATTCTTTAACACTGATCAGGTGAAATGAGTCACCTAGCAACACTCTTATCTGTTTGCAAGCATGGGAAATATGAATACTAAAGTGATACTATTTCAGGTTAATTTCCTGATTACCTGATTTGGCAGTCCAAAATTCATATCTGCTGTATGGTGGCAACACTGGAATGTTGTTTATTAATGTAACCAGAGCTACCAGCATTGCATTTTCAGTGTTTGTTTATTGAGAATGAGTGTCGTGACAGCATGAAACCCTGTATTAAATTACTCTCTCATGAAAACGAAATTGAAGGAGTTTGAGAAACAGTACAAAAGAATAAGTATGAGGAGAAAAACAGGAGTCAGGGGAAGTCTGAATGGCTGATAAGTTGTAAGGACTTATCAGTGGCAGAGCTATATTTGAACTCGAGGTCCATAGCCATTGGGTTCTCACACTTCAATGCACTCATGTGCACACTAAGACACATATTTCTGTATATGGAAATGCATTGCAGCAGATAAAGGGCCATGACCCCAGGAAGTGCTAGAGTGACGATCACACAGAAAGTGGGGTGGGGGTTCTCATCTTCCTCATTTTTAAAACGGACAGCAGTATTTTCTAGAGCCTGACCGATATATCATTTTGCCAATATTATCGGCCGATATATTCCTGTCGCGATATATTGTTTTGGTCGAATATGCTGCCGATATACTGACAATATGATTTTTTTTACAGAACATATAATGCAGATAAAATGCTTGAAATTGTGTAATTACTGAATTTGTCCAGCAGAGCGCCTCTCATTGTTTGCTGCTGATGTCCTGGATGAAACGCTTTAGAGCGTCTATGGAAAACCATCCAAACTTTGAATGGCCATATCTCTGTAATGGCGTGGCGAATAAGATCACTCCCACATCGATAGCCCCTGGGTTTAGGGAGGTACGGGTGGTTAAATTCATGGTCTGGCGCCAACCAATCTAGTGATCCCGGGGGGTTATTGATGCGTGGAGGGTGGCTTTCGAGAGGGCTCCTCGAGCTGAAGTGATCCCCGAATTTGGTGAAGAACCGCCATCGCATTCGCAAGAAAGTGACACTAGTCAACACTTTTACTTTAGTAAGGAGTTCTCTTGTTCAGGCAGCATTCAAGCATTGTCTTATTCGACTGTAAGTGCCCTGTGAAGTGGACTTCATATGAAATTAAGCCATGATTCCAGTACGTACACATTACAAGTCTTCTGTACCTTATTTACAGAGGTATATTATGTCCCACTTATTTAGTAAGGTTCGTCTTTGTGCGAAGACAAACGAGTGCCGTTCCGTGAATGAATGTTCCAAAGTGAAATTAACTTCAATGGAATAAAGTTGAATCGAATTGATATGAATTAAAGTTGAATAAACTTCAGCTTTACTGTTCACTGGACTGATGTCAGACTCATTTTGGATAATAAAGTTTATTGTTAAATTGTTAAATGCCCAGCCTCCATTACATATCTCTGTCACGTAATGTATGTACGTTAAGTACAGTATATATATTCAGTTTATGTATATACCGTACCCTTAGGGCAAAAATAATTTTTTCTAATTGGCTCAAGTTAAAAAATATACCCTCATTTTGTAAAAATCTAATATTTTTTGTAATATACAAAAGAATATCGGCCGATATATTGATATCTGCCTTTTTCCCCTCCTTAATATCGTTATCGGGCCCCAACAAAAAAAAAAACTCATATCGGTCGGGCTTTAGTATTCTTTGTGCTCAATACATGCTACGTTCATTCAAAAGTTTAGGGGGGTGCTGTATAAAAATGGTTGTAATTCCTAAGGATTTTATGTTATATTTTTGTTCAACCCCTTGAATTAAAACTTAAAGTCTGCACTTCAATCACATCTTGATTGTTTTATTTCAAATCCATTGTAGTGGTGTATAGAGGCAAAAAGCACAAAAACTGTCAGTGTCTGAATACTTCCGGACCTGACTGTATATGTATAATAGAGTGAAAATGATCTGCTTGGTGAAATCACAGTAAGCATAATAATGTGTGTATTTGCAGAACCTAAAGTGAACAGTGTGGATGGCAGTGGAAGAAATGTGGCTGCTGGAAACTCTACAAACACAGCAGGATCTGCTGCATCTGCAGTGGGTCCAACTCTGGGTGGGCTTTTTGCTGGGGGATTTCCTGTACTCAAACCAGTCGGACAAAGAGACAAGCTACAACACAACACGGGTATTGAAGTCAGATCTGTTTTTCTCATGATTTGTATTTTTTTTTTAGTGTTGGACAAATTATGAATGACTTTCTGATATGGCTTGTTTGTGTTTCAGTGTCTCGCTCCGGCTCCACCGCCAGCCTGAAGCAGCCTCTCTGGAACCCTCCATCACAGGGAGATGGGTTCAGAGGAAGCGCCCCTGATCTTTCCCCCTCCCACAAACCTTTGGAAAGAGCCTCCTCACTGTCTAAAACTCGGCCTATTTCCTCATACACAGCCCCTCCCTCCCCAAGCCAAACTTCACACCCATGTTTCAAACTTTCATCTACTCCACCTTCCTCTGCCCCTCCACCTCCTCCTCCTCCTCAGGAGCGGCCCAGTAACAGACCACCTCCTCTCCCCACCTGCCCGCCCCCGCCCCCTCCTCCTCAAACGGCCAAACCCACTTGGTTACCGGTCCAATCACACTCCATTCCCATGCCTACGACTCCGCTTCCTCCACTGCCTCCCTCAGTTCCTGCGTACTCACTTCCTGACAGATCATCTGGGGTCTTCTACCCTCCGCCCCCTCCACCTCCTCCATCAGTCCCTCCATCCTCTCTTCCTGATAGGTCATCTGGGGTCTTCTACCCTCCACCTCCTCCTCCACCAGCTCCGTCCTCATTCTCTAACAAATCATCTGGAGTCTTCCCTCCACCCCCTTCTCCAGGGCCATTTGAAATGAAGGATAGTCCTTTAGGGCCTCCTCCTCCACCACCTCCTCCTCTTCCTGCTTCGTTTGCATGCAGTCACCCTTCCTCAGCACCGCCTCCGTTACCTCAGAAAGTACCTCCCATGCCTTCACCCACATACAGGCCCAGCGTACCACCTTTGCCACCATCTTACCCCTGTACTGCCCCCAGTAGACGACCCCCTGCAGTGCCACGTTTTGCAGGTATATTACTTTTTTATATTAAAATGTTAATACATTTTGAAAATATACTGTTTTTTCCGCACTATAAGGCGCACCGTATTATAAGTCGCACCTTCAATGAATGGCCTATTTTAAAACTGTTTTCATATATAGGGCGCACCGGACTATAAGGCGCATAGAATATAAGATACTGCAGTCAAATGTTGGACTGGGTTTGCGTTATGCATCCACTCGGGAATGTCAACATTTTGACAGAGCGCCTCGATCCATATATAAGGCGCTCCGGATTATAAGGCGCACCGTCTTTTTTTGAGAAAATTAAAGGCTTTTAAGTGCGCCTTATAGTGCGGAAAATACGGTAATTTATTCCTGTGATGGCAAAGCTGATTTTTCAGCAGTTCCTTTATCAGCAAAGTCAGTCGCCATCCCAGTCATTCGCAATCCAATACTAGACTGAGGCTACCTTTCCTCCACTTCTCCCCAACGTGATGTCATCAACAAATTGCGTAAAAATGTAAACCATTTTTTAGACATTTTATAAATGATATACACATCTTGAATGATGTATTTTATCCATTAATCGACAGTGGTGGTTAACCTGCAACATGGGCTTAAATATATATGTGGAAATTATTTTTTTTTATAAGGATTCACTGATGAATAGAGCATTTAAAAGAACAGCATTTACTTAAATAGGAATATTTGTAACATAATAAATGTCTTTACTGTCACTTCTGATCAATGTAATGCATCCTTGCTGAATATTTTTTTTAAAGTGCAGTTACTGTACAATAAAACAAAATTCCATCTGCTAACATGAGTTAACTACATCAGTTAAAATTAACTAACACTGAAAAATATATATTAACTAATGGGACTTTATTATATATTTTATATTATGTATAAATATTAGAAAAGAATTTATATTAGATGAACTAGTCAATCATTTATTAAAATTTTTGGATTGATAGGTGCTCCACGGATGGCTCCACCCCCTGCTCCCCCTGCTCGGTCTCCTAACACTGAACTCTCCAGTAGGTTCCCACCCCCTCCTCCTCTCCCACTGTCAGCTCCGCCCAGCACAGTACGCAACGGACACCTGCACAGCTTAGGTGAGACTGCAGGCTGTCATTGATGATGAAGCTAAAGGTCTAAATGGGCTATTATTACCATCTGATGAAGAGCAACAAGCAGTAAAACTAGAAATGAACTACTGCGACTGTGATTTTCTGCATGTGTATGTGTATGTTTGTGCAAACACTTTAATTTAACATAGCATTTTTTTTCCAGATGACTTTGAATCTAAGTTTCACTTCCATCCTATTGAGGACTTCCCCCCTCCTGAAGAGTTCAGGCCCTTCCCACGTACTTACCCCAGCAAGGAGAACAGAGGTACAACAACCTCTTTGTATGTGAGAGTGTATGCGAGGAAAGGTCACATTTCTGATCATTTAGACACGTTTGAGGCAGATTTATACAACTGTATAAACAACTACATGTATAAAGTAGCCTAAAATTAGAGGGGCAAAAAAAGCAAGTCATAATAGTATGAGAGAATATTTTGGTATCAATGTATTTGATTTTAACACCTTTTTAAGTATATAGGCTTATGATTCTCACACAGTGATGAACTTAGTAAAGATTTTTTTTTAATAAATTAAAATAATAATAAATTTAATAAATTTAAAATATATATATTATAATTTTTAAATATTATCACATTAAATGATTAATCTCACATTAAATCTATCAAAATTGATGGTAAAGATTTGTTAAAAAATATTTCTATTTCGAATAAATTCTGTTCCTTAGAAATTCCTATTCACCAAAAAATATGTATCTTGGGTTCCACAAAAATATTAAGCAGCACAAGTGTTTTCAACAATGATAATATAAAAAAATGTTTCCAGAGCACAAACATTACAATGTAAAGTATATTTAAAATAGAAATCAAGTCACGCAGGTACTGGGCTATGCCGCAGTGGCTGTCCTCCATACAGGTCTAAAACAGTCTGAATATATTTTTATATTTATATATTTATATTTATATTTTATATTAATAAATTATATTTATTTTTTATAAAAAATACAGACTTGGTGATTATTAGGGACTGAAAACATCTTACCAACCACAAACTTTTGAATGGTGGTGTATACTGTCTGTCTACAAGTCTCTGTTTCAGTGTTAACAGTTTGTTTCAAGTTCCAGTTATTATCAGATCCAGGATGAAACAATTGTGCATACAAAACTGAAAATAAATAGTTTTATCAATTCCTCAGTTGATCTGTTTCATTTAAAAACAAGGAAACTCTGAAACTAAATCTAGGATGACCTGTCTTATTGAAAATGAACTCTTCCTGTTTGTTTTCACAGTCAACCCACAACCTCCTGCCATGAGGACTCATTTAAGATGAAGTTTGGTGCTAACCTTCTGCAGGACATATTTTAAGCCTCAATCTCACCGTCAGTGAAGAACAGCAGCCAAATCTGTAGGTCAAATCATCACAACTGCATTATCTGTGAAAACATTTAAAGTTTGATGTAAAACTAATATAATATATATTGTCATCCACATTTCAAGAGATTCCCTATTACAGCTGCAGCCATGTTAAAACCCCTGATTCTTTTCAAAAGTGTTTACCTATCTAATTAATTTCTTTCAGTCAATAATAAGTGTTTTAACATTTAATATGTTTATTATGCCTTATAATTTTGCTTATCATACCTAGCATTTATTAATTATCCTAACAGGATAATAACAACTAACAGAAAAAAAATGTAGATTAAAATATGCCTTAACAAAATATGGCAAAAGAAAAAATCTGTGCATACAGATTAGAGTAGTCTTGTGGTCATTACTGTTTCAGTTTTTGTAAAAGAGAAGAAAGTTAACCACTAAGAGTGAAGCCGTGTTTAAGGCTTAAGGTGAACAGAATAAATGGTTCAAATGGATGCAACTATGAATGGAAAAGTAAATGAAGTTACATTTCTAAATCTTGTGAGTTTATTAGACAATATTCTTGTGGCTGCTGGAGCCCTTTGTTACTAACTTTTCATCTAACTCATCAAATCAAGACTTTCTACACCAAAGAAAAAATACTCTTTGTTTTTCCTCATTCTATGCTTCATTTTGAAATCTGTCTGTATTTGAAATCTGTGCCAGTATGAAATGCTGTATTAAAGCTCTGAATCAAGAGGAAGGACACATGTGAGACACTGGGAAACAGTGCCACTCACTGGACATGCTTCTAATTTATTGCTCTGACTGAATAATTCATCATTTAACCC
>NC_039261.1:27264854-27277354 GCF_003368295.1 Carassius auratus | reverse complement strand
AAGGTGGACACTTGATCTTAGACTTGGTGTTCACTTTGACATAGTAACTAACAATAATGGTGAAGACCAGACACTTCATACACTGTTAACAGATGTCTTGTCAGCTTAAAGGGATAGTTCACCCAAAAATTAAAATTCTGTCATCAATTAAGTAAAATCAATTTTATCAATGTCCTTACTACTTTTCTGAGCCTTGAATGTGGTAATGACATTGCTGTCTATGTATAGGAACAGAAAGCTCTCAAATTTCATCCAGCTATTTTCATTTGTGCTCTAAAGATGAACGACACGAGGGTGCATAATTATGACAGAAATTTGCATTTATGGGTGAACTATACCTTTAATTATGACGTATGTGGCGAGACTACATGGGTCAGATGTTGTGCGGAGGCAAGACTCACCCACCTTAGGTCCCTCTGGGCCGGGCAGCCCTGAAGAACCTGGTTTCCCAGGCAGACCCAGATTCCCAGTATGACCCTACGAAAACAAAGAGAAGAAATATTTGTGTGCTATTTTGCTTTCATACACCCACCTCAAACACAACCCAGCAAGATCTGGCAGTGTAGCTGAAGTGCTGAGTGTACAGAGCAGCTTTAATCAAAGACAAAGCACCAACTCAGCATCCCTGCCTCTCAGCAGTCCTCTTCATTCCTTTAATACATCAGCCTATCTAATCCTTCTGCTTCTTTTTGAGTGTGTTCCAGGTTCTTTGCTCAAACACTCCTTCTTTTGCTTTTAACAGAATCTTTTTCTAGTCCCTATCTCTAATGTTTAAAATAAATTTATTTCTGGCCTTGTTTTCTTACAACAACATTTAAGCATTCTTGTGTGTATATATATATATATATATATATATATATATAAAATTTAAAAAATAAGTAAAATTGTATAAGATAATAAAGTAAAAAGCTAAGAGAGTTTGTGCATTTTATTTAGCCTTTTACCCAAGGTAAAATCATGATAAAATCAGTAACCGATACAATTAAAATAACAATTCATTAATAATAAAATATACCAATGTTTACTGAGGAACTACATTTATTGCAAGATAATATTAGCTATTAATATTATAATACTAGTGAGCATAAAAAACTGACTTACTGAGCCCATCTTGAATTAATAAACATTTATTTGCATATTTCCCTAACAAAAAATGCCAACAATAAACAAAAATAAAATGAAAAATAATTTATTCCAAAAAGACTATTGATAATAAGTGTTTAATTTTATGCAGTTGTAGTTTTTTGTTTGTTTTGTTTTTAATGGAAATCAGAACAAAAAATCTGATTTAGAAAATTATTTTAGCAGTCTCCCATAAAACATCCTGTGCCTCAATCTCCTTCCCTCTTTTTGCTTGAGGTGCTTAAGAGTTTAGTGCAGTTAAATAGCTGTGTGTGTGTTTTGACTGAGAGCAGCAGTGCAGGACTGAGATTAATGTCTGAGTTCAACACTAAGTAATATTACAGGGCAGAACTGCAGTGCACCGCAGCCAATGAAACAGCACATGGCCTGACACCCTATAACACTATTACATGCACCAAGAGAGCATGTCATAAACAGCATACTGGTCTGCAAAATGCAACCTGCCTCATCAAACACAGAGATATTTTATATGACAGAAAAGATTTCTGCTCCAATGCTCTATGAAGTCTGGAAACCATCCCTCACTTTCCATCATTAACGTTATGCATGCATTTGGTGCACAATAATAAATAATTAATTTAGAAGATCAAAGATGAGAACCTGACCTTTGACCCTGGTCTTCCGATGTCACCCTAAAGTGAAACGAAGAATAGTTCAGTTTTATAAAAGACCTCAAAATGAACAGACCCATTAGCACCTGATTCCTCGTAACCAGATGTTAAACCATCTCACCTTATCTCCTTTGGGTCCCTCCCTCCCTGGGATGCCACTGTGACCCTAAAACAAAGTAAAACCTATGAATTCATATATTTTGTTCTCCATCTCACTAAGTTGTCTGGGTAGGGACTTTGTTAACTCTTTGTGTATCTTACCTTTGGCCCGATAGGTCCAGGAGGTCCTGGTGGTCCTGCCACACAGAGTTCCTTCACCTGCTCCCCATCCTCCTCTCTTTCTCTCGGCTCCTCCACACGACTAGGCAAAGTCTTGAAAAACAGTTAAATGGTGGATTAACAGACATGCTGTCGTTCCCTGCTGTTATAATTATGTACACTAATGTTATGTCACTCACAGGCTCTCTTTTCAAGACACCAGGAGGGGGCGGGAACAAAGGAGGGGGAGGCGGGGCCAGCAGACAACAAGGGTCAAATCTTTTCAAGACATCATATAGATCCCGGTCTAAAGAATAAACCAGATGAAACGGAGAGAAATATATAATGAAAATATAAAGATAAAAAAGAGAGTGAGAGATATAAATATAAGATGAAATAGAACTGAATTAATCACAAGCTGATGTATAAATTACCAAGCATATATTTTATAAATGTCACGACAGCACAGACAATGTAAATATAGGAATAACAAGCGTTCAATATGTTATATTTTTAATAAGGTAATTTTATTCTCAATGTGCAACCAAATCCACACCTGCATATTAAAGATACATGCATACATGAAATATAAAAGAAACATGCACACAATATGCATGTAAAATATGTAAAAATATCTCAAATAAACAGTGAGGTAAGAAACATTTTGACGTTTAATGAATAAAGATCATTATTATTTAATTACACAGTTTTTAGGTCACTTATCAACAAGTTAATTTACATTTACAAGCTTTCGTTCAAATTGTTATGCTGATAATTAATTAATTGATTAAAAAATAATAATTAAAAACCGAGAAAAGATTGTAAACCGTTTGGGCACTATATCCTGCATGTAAAATATAACGTAATAAGTGACATGTTTTTATATATATATATATATATATATATATATATATATATATATATGCAATACATTGACCTGTCTATTCATCTGTCCGTCTTGGTATATTTATATGAAACGCTGCATGCGTACGCAAAAAGCCACACGCTCTTATTACACCAAATTGATAATCGCTCACGCGCTCGCGCTCTCATACCTGTAGGAATCGGCAGGATATTTTCCAGATTGTACGGTGAAAGGTAGGCTGACACCGAGTACAGCAGGAACGGCAACTGTATCGCAATCCTGCTCATGGCCATGTTCCTATATGAGTGTGTCAAAAATACACAGATCCGAGTCGGTGCCCGCCCTCCTGTGCTCGAGCCCTCTCCCATCCAGTTTGAAATGCCAGCAGCTCTCTCTCTCTTTCTCACACACACACACACACACACACACCCTATTTTCTGCTGTCTGTCTGTCAGTGTGGCTGTGTTATTAAGTCGTAAGAATGCTTCCCACGCAGTCTGCGGGAATCTCCAGACGCGACTGCTATTACAGTCAGGGATCAGCCATCTGATCCGCCCTCTCCAGCCCCTCATGCCAAGATTAGACCCCCGTTTATACCACTATACCCTTAATACCACACGCCAACAAACTGACAGATTTAATTCAGTACAAGAACGACTGTTAAAAATGATGCACCTGTCAATCATAAGACCATCACATCCTAAAAGTTCATTGTGAAAACATTTCCAAAATGTATTGGTTATTAGTTAGCAGGTCACTTGATTTGTAAATTGTGTCTAGAAAAATAAGTAAACTCATAATCAATGTTTTGTCTATGTCCACTACAGTCCAAAAGTATTTATTTATTTTTGTCCTTTGCTCACCAAGGCTGCATTTATTTGTTCATAAATACTGGAAAATCAGGAATATTGCAAAATATTATAAAATGTATATTTTAAAATGCAATTTATTCTTGTAAAGTTTACTTTTTTCAACATCAAATTCCATTTCTCCAGTCTGCAGTGCCACATGATCCTTGAAATCATTCTGCTGATTTGCTGCTCAAGAAGCATTACTTCTTATTATCACTGTTGAAACCTTATAGTTACTGTGATATATTAAATATTAAATATGCAATACAACTAAAAATTGTATACAAAATGTTACTGAATATAGCTCAAATTTAATATTTTCAGATACATTTATTAAAATATTACAAACACATTTGACCATAATCTTTTATCTTCCTTGATTGACATCCACTAGAGCACAATAACACTTTCCAGTAAAACTGCACTTGATAATTTGCCACTTAATTTCAGTCTGCAGTTAACTCCAGAGAGCAACAGCGGGGAACACAGATTATGTGCTGTTTTGAAACAGAATATCACTGTAGTTTTCAGTCACGACTACACCATATTGGATGTTGTCTCATTGGCACAATAGTCAAGCTTTACCTAATTAGAAAGAGGAATCAGGTCCTATTAAAAACATGATATTAGCAAATTACACTATACACAATTAAATATTTTATAAAAAGGGAGTGGAGCAACAAAATATTGGTCCCAAGATATTATACAGATTCTGCATAATTTTTTCCATAAAAGTTCATTCAATTAAATAGTATAAAAGTACACATTTTCATGATGTAGCTGCAAAACAGATTCAGCGCATATTAACCTAGTGCATATATACAGTAACAGCTATCATAGTAAAACATTTTCATAGTAAACAAAACAATTTGTGTTTCCTGAAATGAAGTCGATAAAAGCTACTCTCAGAGAAGTGGCACATCCCCAGCCACATCATGCTTTCATAAAGTGAGAGGCCACATAAGAACATAGTTAAAAACATTCAATTCTTTACTCTCCTCTTCTGAACTAACCTTTCAATCTAATCTGTCATTTCCTGCTGCATTTCAAGGCCACCACTGTTGAGAGTCATCAGAGGTCAACAGTTCAAACCTGTTGACCACAGCACTGTCTGAATATGTCATTCCTCTGCTACTGTTGCCCCTCCTTCCTCCTCTATTGCCCCTCCCTCTCCCTTCACTGCCCCGTCCTCTCCCCCCTGACCCTCCTTCTATGCTGAGGCCGTCTCTGCCCCTCCGCTCGACCCCCGGCTGCTGTTGCTGATTCTGCAGGAGCAGTCAATGCCTCTAGCAGGACGCAGTAGAGCTGCCAAGCAACAGCGTCCCCTGTAAGCAGAGCCTCACACTGGTGACCCACTCTTATTGCAGCCTCAAGACCATGCAGCAGAGTACCACTGAAAACCCTTTGAGAAACACAGAGAGCAATATAATATGATATAACAATTATACATAATATACTTAAAATACATATCAATTCTGTGCATTCCTAGTAAATCTGATAAACAAAGAAGGTGCTGATCAAGTTAAATCAGATTAAGCACATGCTCATATAATCAATATATATATATATATACACACACACACACACACACACATATATATATATATATATATATATATATATATATATATACACATTAGTGGTGGGCATAGATTAATTTTTTTTAATCTAGATTAATCTCACTGTGATCTTGAAATTAATTGGAATTAACACTGGAAGGCAGAGGTGAGGGAATAATGGCTGTAAAACGTGTTACATCACACCAGATTTTCTTCCTCTTCCTCTCTGGTTGACTCCTTGTGTCGTCTGACTATCCTGTCTTGCATTTCCAAGCAGGAGGCTGTAGATAGTCTTCTCATTGAGGTTGTATGACTGCTAGGCAGATTAATATTCTCAACCTGCACAACTAACAGAACCTTCTGGTGTACAAGCACCAAAACAAAGAACGACAGCTAACCTGATGCAACCCTCCTTAAAAGCCATTCGGGTTGAGAAACCAATGCTGCTGGGAGTCCCTGGACATCTGGAAGTGTTGGTTGGGGACTTGAGAAGTATTGAGCCAAACTGCTTCTCTGAGGAAGCTAGTAGTCCTCCATTCCTGCGGAGAGCTGCGTACGTAAGTTTCCTTTCCATTGTTCACCCAAAATCTCCAGGACTTCCTCCAGAGCATCTACTGGGCTGGTAAACTGAGTCAGCCACAATAAAAATCCCTTGATTCGAGGACTGGAACTACATCCACACTTCCAACCGGAGGGTACTTACTCTTTATTTTAGCAGATGTGTAGTCGTTCCCGCTGACAACAGCAAATAGAGAGAGGAGCTGCTTATTTATGTGGTTGAAATGTGAGCAGAAGCAGTTCATGGTGAAATTGCGTGCGGGGATGTAGCGTTCTGTGGCCTTACCGCTGACGTTATTACATTGGAAGAATGAAAAAGGTAGGTAGCCACCTTTGAGATCGAAGATGTAGAAGTCACCGTCGTTAGTCAGAACTGCACATCCCCAATGTTTTGCAAGAGATGCTATTTCAGAATCAGCTTCGGAAATGCATTGAACTAAAGGTACGCGAAGCTCTGAAAGAACCTGTATGAAGGCTTCACGTACAAGCAGAGGGAGAACAGAACCGTGGGATCCTCGGGAAAGAGCGTGAGCCTTTCGGATTTTGCTTTGGGCTCTTACCTGTAGTGTCTTGATTCTTGAACTTCCTTCATACTGAAGGATCTAAAGAAAAATTTTCCTGCTCTTTTAGTGTTTTTATTGTTAAGTCTGATGATTATGTGGTTTAGTGGGACATCAACAGTTAGAGATGAGAGAATGTTTCCATTTCAAGGTTTTAAATGCCACATGATTATGTTGTAAAGCAGTAATTTGCCAATTATTTTGTTCTGGTATGATAAAACTTTGTGCTGGTTACATGAAGTCCAGACAAAGTATGAGCGTTGAAACATATGCAACCAAGATTCAACAAACCCTGCTCAATTTTTAAAATCATTAATTAATTTTCTGCTTCCCTCTGTTACCTCTCATGCTGACAGAAGAGGTTTAGTTAGTAGCTACAGTTTTGTGTACCAGACATGATACATTTTTAGCAACTGGTTTTGGCTATCATTCAGATGAAACAAATACCTTCTGACAGGATCTGTTAGAGACTGGAATAAAGATTTCTGGCGTATAGATTTAGTTATTTTGGCATCGTCTGGATGAATGGACATTACTATTTACTAGCTTGATTACATGTGACCTACTTCAGCTACTGTCTGGTAATTTGTCCTTTGGCCTACAATCCCTAATATTTAAAAATGTAGACATATTTACCTGATTCTGGTCTTTTATAAAACATATATACAGTCATATGAAAAAAAAGAACATCCTATTGAATTACGTGGTTTTCTGTGTCATGACATAATAAAAATAATCTGGTCTTATAATTTGGAAAATATAACCTCAGAATGGACAACAACACATGACATGACACCGTTTCATTTATTTAACAAAAACTATTTTAAAAAAATACCTTTGATTAACTGATCATCAGCAAGTGTGAGCACCTCTATAAGAGTTTTGGCAGTTTGCTGGTCTTGCATCTGATCAAACCATAAGACTTCTAGAACAGTGTCCTTCGAACAGACAAGACCAAACAGCAGATGTTTGGCCGTAGACCATGGCACCTGGTGAAAGCCAAAAGAGCATTTCAGCACAAACACCTCATACCAAAAGTCACACATGCTGGTGGAGTCAGTGATGATGATTTTGGGCTTGTATTATAGCCACAGGACCTGAGTACCTCACAGTCATTGGGTCGACTATCTCCTCTGTATATAAACCTATTGCCAAAATTAGGTCATGCAACAGGACAATGATCCCAAGCACACCAGCAAATCTACAACAACACAGATGAAAAAGAAAAGAGTCAATGTGTTGCAATAGCCCAGTCAAAGTCCAGACCTCATCCAGACTGAAATGCTGTGGCAAGAGCTGTGTATAAAAAAAATATCCACAAACCTCAATAAACTGGAGCAGTGTTGCAAAGATGTGAATGTGAATGTGAGAGACTGATAAAGTGACACATAAAACAAATATTTTATTTTTGTGAAATAAATAATGACACTGTGTGATATGCCATGTGTTGTTGTTCATCTGAGGTTTTATTTTCCAAATTTTAAGACCTGCCAAGAACCAGATTATTATTATTTTATTTTTTTGTATGTCCTGCTGATACAGAAAACCATGGAATTCAATGGAGTATCCTTTCTTTTTCAGGTGACTCTATAATGGAAAAAAGTCGTTTTAATAAATTAAGGACTGATAAATTATGGATTGATAAATTTAGCCCTAATTTCATAAAAATACCGTGTATACTAACAACCTTGATGTTAATAAATGTGCATTTACATCGTAAAAAAAATGTTGTGCTTATGTACAAAAAATATCAAGTAATTTAATGTCTCTAATTCACTGTAAGTGATTTTTTAAAAGTTAAAGGGTTAGTTCACCGAAAAATGAAGATTATGTCATTAATGAGTCACCCTCGTGTCCTTCCAAACCCGTGAGACCTCCGTTCATCTTCGGAAAACAGTTTAAGATATTTTAGATTTAGTCAGAGAGATTCTGTCCCTCCATTAAAACTGTGTGTACGGTATACTGTCCATGTCCAGAAAGGTAAGAAAAACATCTTCGAAGTAGTCAATGTGACTTCAGAGGGTCAGTTAGAATTTTTTGAAGCATATACATTTCGAAAATACATTTTTGGTCCAAAAAAATTTCAAAAACTACGAGTTTATCCAGCATTGTCTTCTCTTCCGTGTCTGTTGTGAGATTTCAAAACACTGCAGTTTAGTGATATCTGGTTCGCGAACGAATCTTCTTGAACCAGTTCACCAAATCGAACTGAATCGTTTGAAACGGTTCGCATCTCCAATACGCATTAATCCACAAATGACTTAAGCCGTTAACTTTTTAATCTGGCTGACAATCCCTCTGAGTTAAAACGAACCAATATCCCAGAGAAATTCATGTACTCAAACAATACACTGACTGAACTGCTGTGAAGAGAGAACTGAAGATGAACGCCGAGCCAGATTACGAACAAAAGATTGACTCATTCTCGAGTCAAGAACCGTTTCTGTCAGACGTCTGTCTGGTTCGAGAACCGAGGAGCTAATGATACTGCACATGTGTGATTCAGTGTGAAGCAGACCGACACACAGAGCGTTTGAACCGAACTGATTCTTTTGGTGATTGATTCTGAACTGATTCTGTGCTAACGTTAAGTAAACCGAAGGCTTCAATCTTTCATTCGTTATCTGGCTCGGTTCGCTGTTCATCTTCAGTTCTCTCTTCACAGCAGTTCACAACAGACACGGAAGAGAAGACAATGCTGGATAAAGTCGTAGTTTTCGCTATTTTTGAAAAGTCACATGGACTACTTTGATGATGTTTTTCTTACCTATCTGGACATTAACAGTATACCGTACACACAGCTTCAATGGAGGGACTGAGAGCTCTCGGACTAAATCTAAAATATCTTAAACTGTGTTCCGAAGATGAACAGAGGTCTTACGGGTTTGGAACTACATGAGGGTGAGTTATTAATTACATAATTTTCATTTTTGGGTGAACTATCCCTTTAACGCTTTGCAACATCATACATTTTTGGAACATGCTTAAGCTCATCAAATAGTATGCTCTTAGTACGTTTGGAGAGGTTCACTGCAATATTGTATTTATTTTTAATGGATATTCTTTCACTTGATGTGTTCAGAGATATTCAAATATTTATATTATTTGCCGAGTGGCTGCATATGTTATACATAAACCAGTAACAGTGCTATCTATTTTATAAAACCAGCATCAGTGTAAATTAAAAAAAAGCATATGAGCTGTTGTTTTTGGGTTTTTTTCCAATAGTGAATTTTAAACAAACATATATTTCTTGTTTTACTCACCAGTAATGTTGTCACATGTGATGTATTTACTTCCTCTATATCCACCTCGTGGTGCGTTATTTGGTGCGTTTTAGCGCATTATAGCGCCACCTATTGAACTTGATATTCTCAATGACCGCCCGAAAGAGGGCGCTGTTGTCCCTCTGTGCAATATCAACACTGACTTATTTTATATGATGAAATAATTATTATCCCTTTAGGAAAAATTAGGCAGTATTATGAAAGTCCATTTTAGACGAAAAATAAAAGAAGTCAAAGGATCATAAATATGCATAGGCTACTAAATCATAACTGAGAAAAATCTAAACTGACATAAAAAGTATTAGATATGACTAAATTGAAAGCATGAAAAACCTACATTTACTTTTGTCTCATAATTATGATTTACCAAAGCATGATTTTCATGTTATGTGGCTGAAATGTGCTTCCATATGGCAACATGAATAATAAATGAATGAAGTAAATAAGCATCAAGCACAAATAGTTCTCATTTATGTTTTTATTAATTTCTTTGCACTGAGAGCATCATGTGCGCTTCAAATAAAACTTCCATTTACTTCTATCTTCTCGTGTTTTGTTGTGTTCCTACAAAATGATGTTTTATTTACCAAAGCTGCCCCCTAATGCAGCAGTACAGCAGACCTGTCTAAATCACACACACACACACACACACACACACACACACACACACACACACATAAATACTCTCTGATCAACAAGAACTAACACTCTTCCTTTAACATAATATACACACACAGGCACACACATAGCATGTCGTATGGATATCAAAATATACTTGTGTTGAGCTCAAAAGGAAGGATGAAAGACACAGGCAGTATCCAGAGAGCATGTAACTGACTTTAAATGCTATGATTCTATGGCAGTACGCATACATCTCTAAGGAATACATACAACACAACACAACACATGAATAAGGTAACTAAATCACAGAAAATGAGGGTAATATGTAGTGCCTTTGTATGGAGATCAATAACCAAGAGCTTGCAATTTGGGCTCGCCCTTTTGTTTCTTGATCTGTGAAAACAGCATAAAGCTTTTAACATAATGATTTAACTAAAAAGTAAAATGACTGACTGACATAGCTGGGAAGAAGCTTTAGACAGGTCCAAAAAATGAATAAACAAAGGAAAAACAGACACCATCTGTTCATTACAGCAGCGTCAGATTGAACGGCAGCTGTATCGGGGGCAGGCTGGTGAAGAACAGTTGAAAGGATGTATAAGGAAGGACCAGAGACGCTCACTGGGGAAACTGGGCTGTTGGTGGAGATGCACTTGTTATTGGGTGAATGATTGAGGGTTTGAGGGAAGGTTATAAATAATAGGCTGTGTGGTTTATGTAAAGCTCCAGAGGGTTCAGGGAACGAGGACACAAAGTGCTTGTGGTTAGATAAATAGGTTGTCAGGGTCAATGGCATTGGGACATGTGGTTTTGTTTTCGTATTAGAGCAGAAAAACGGCTGGACAAATGATGCGCTATGATAACGGAGAGGACGAGTATAAGGAAAGAGGAAGTTTGGGAGAATCCTGAGCTGTAGAGACTGTCGTCGGGGTGGCTGGTGTGCAGGACAGTGTGTGAGGGGTGGCTTGCTCTGTGCCTGAGTGCTGCTGAGGGGGTTGAGGGGTCCTCGGGGAGAGCTCCAGGCTGCCCACAGAGATGCCCGAGTCCGTGCTTTGGCTGCGGCCGCTGGAGGTGCACGGGTCCTCGTCGGGCTCCGCCTCGTACTCCTCCTGCAGCCGCTGAAGTTCTGACTCCTGCAAGGGGAACGACCGGCGTTCCCATGGCAGCACAGCCTGCAAATGCAGAAGATGATGATTCACGGAGGTCATTAAACTCTAAAACACCAGGGTTTATTATACGAGTTTGTATCAATGTAAAGAACATTAAGCATATATATCATTCAGGATTCAAAACGACCCCCAAAAGAAGACTCAAGGATTTAATGGATCATGGAGAAAGAGAAAACTGCAGACTTTATTTTTTTAGAACTACAGGATGTTCTTTAATCTAAATAATTGCCATGGTTACAGCAATAATGAAGTTGAACAGAATGTTAAGTCCTCTTCCTCTCTCTCACACACACACACACACACACACACACACACCTGCTGTTCATCCTCAGCCTGGCTGAATGGATCCTCCGCTCCAGTACAGAAGGGGCTTCGTGGCGAGCCGTCTCCTTCTGCAAAATGACTTTGCCTGGAATCTGGAGAGCCAGGTGTCTGCTCCAATCCCCTGGAGCTCTTCCCATCCCCATGGAAGGAGGAAGAAGATCTGAGAGAGGAATTCAAGCAGAGAATGAAATTTCAAGCAGTGACCACAGCATCCTGCAGTTTGACATGCTATACTTCATCTAAAACTATTTTAAAACTACCCACTGTTTTATGGCCACATATTAATTGAGAGAGTGCATGAAAAAGGTTAGTATATGTAAGCTTCAGTACAAAGCTATCCTTTATACATATGTAAATTTTAACCTACATTCTCAATGTACATTTGTCAACTACACAAATACGTATTATTTTATGTAAAAGTCGTGATGTGACATTAACCATTAATGCAATCTACTACTAACTTCTAATGCAGAAATCTGGGGTCTGTAAGATTTTCTTTCATGGTTCCTGAAAGAATGCTCACCGAGGCTGCATGAATTAGATCAAAAATACAGTAAAAGAGTAATATTGTGAAATATGATTGTTTATTGTTTAAAATAACCATTTTTAGTTTTAATTTCTTTTAAAATAAAAATTATTCATGTGATGGCAGAGCTGAATTTCAGCAGCCTCCTTCATTTTTTAGGATTCTTTG